>NC_082390.1:7344214-7452762 GCF_031168955.1 Gadus macrocephalus | reverse complement strand
GACAACATTTCTATGAAGACCGAATTTGGCGTGTGTTCTCAGGAGGATTTATTTTGGGGGTGACGGATATTTAGCCTGCATACAATAATCAATAATACTGTGATCAGATAAACAATTATAAATATAAGATGTCACGACCTGATAAAGAAAATCCCACCATGCTTTTCTAAATGATAGAGCTAGATATATGTCTATAGACTATTTTTGCATGTAAAATTTGTCTTTAATATTCGTTTTGCAGCCGGAAATCAGGCACACAATTGAAACTGGATTGTATAACAAAAATGAAATGCATATGTTATATTAAACGCCTTAATTTCCCCTTGAGAATGAATAAAGTACCTATCCATCTCTCTCTCTCTTCTCTCTCTCTCTCTCTCTCTCTCTCTCTCTCTCTCTCTCTCTCTCTCTCTCTCTCTCTCTCTCTCTCTCTCTCTCTCTCTCTCTATGCATATATATATGTCTCACGCTCTCTCTCTCTATCTATCTATATATTGTACACAATACAGAGTTACGCCTATAGTAACATAGCTAGCTATTGCCGTACCAAAGTACACCCTGAAAGGTGAATTTCTGTACGATTTGCGAACATGCCAAGCACTGCATCGAATTGCCTTCCACAACAGGGGTCATTATAGCATGGGCCCTTAGCCTCAAATATGGTGGATGTACAAATGTTACATCCACCATGCTCTATTATGTAGGCTACTTGCTATGGGAAAGGTGCCATCTAGGACGTTGATGGTTAGGGTTATATCTTATGGATCCATTATATATACATAACATACATCATACATTATATAATTGTACCGCTCTCTGTCTAACTCTCAGCCCCCCAAACCAGTTTGAAGACTGGATAGAAGAGATTACCTTACTTCGGGAGAATATAATGGACTGGACATTTTCATCTCCAGCCCCTTAAACAGGCGGTCAAATCCGCCTGACGCACACGTTCTAGAGGACCTGGCTTTGGAACATACTACCGTCCTCTTCCCCCACTGCCAGCTCCTCCCCCCATCCTCACCCATCTCGTCCCCCATCCTCACCCATCCCCTCCCCACGCCTTAAATCACCCAAACTGTTAATTATTACCAGCGGAGAGAGAGGGAGGGAGAGAGAGAGAGAGAGAGAGGGGGAGAGAGAGAGAGAGAGAGAGAGAGAGAGAGAGAGAGAGAGAGAGAGAGAGAGAGAGAGAGAGAGAGAGAGAGAGAGAGAGAGAGAGAGAGGCCATGTGTGACTGCAAATGAAATGGAAAGAGCCCCAACACCACCCCCCACACACACATACACAGTTACACACACACACACACACACACACACACACACACACACACACACACACACACACACACACACACACACACAGACACACACACACACACACACACACACACACACAGACACACAGACACACACACACACACACACACACACACACCACACACACACACACACACACACACACACACCCTCGCGCGGGTACCCAACAGACGTGGGCCATGATGCAACGCACCTCGTGTGTGCCAGCCCAGCCATCTTGGCTGCCACGGCAACCCTCTCCCAAGATGGCTTCTCCCGTTGGTCCGCAGGGAACCGGGGGCCAGCTCGGGCCGGGGGAGGTGGGGGGTGGGTGTCTTTGTCCGTCTGTTGGCACCGTGGACCGCGTGGCCCGGTGGCGGCACAGATGCTGCGCTGCCGTGACGCCGTGACGCCGTGACGCCGTGATGCTGAGATGCTGTGATGCTGCGAGGCGGTTGAGGGCTGAAAAAGGGCGGGAAGGATTTCGTCCTCCGATGCCTCTTCTTCTTCTTCTTCTTCTTCTTCTTCTTCTTCTTCTTCTTCTTCTTCCTCACTACCGTTTTCGTTCTTCCCTCGCTCTGAGGGGTCTGCTGTGGCCATGGGAGGCTGAAGGCCTGGAGGAGCTGGAGGAGGAGACGGAGCGATGAACGCTGGAGGGTGAAGACACGTTTTGTGTGTGTGTGTGTGTGTGTGTGTGTGTGTGTGTGTGTGTGTGTGTGTGTGTGTGTGTGTGTGTGTGTGTGTGTGTGTGTGTGTGTGTGTGTGTGTGTGCATGCATGCGTGTGTGTGTGTGTGTGGGGGGGAGTGTGTAGGGAAGGCACGCAACATCTAGACAAATCGAAACAATAAAAACACACAACCTCTTCATAAAGTACAAGAGAGGTGGGCATCCATTTGCTTGTCCTGTTTAGGTACTTTAACAAGACACATGCGTTGCATTGCACCATCCCGGGGTAAAGACCACCCAACAACCCGCTAGCTCTGTTCATATATATTCAGTGTCTTCCTCTGAATTAAAGCAATTAGCCTCCGTACGCAGAGGCTGCAGAAGCTAGTTAACTGGGTGAATGGAAACTCATCTCTTTACTTTAGCCCTCCTCACTCTCCCCAATCAGGACCGCATTCTCTGGCCCCCAGGAGAACCAAGGCCGCTGAGTGCCCTGTTGTAGGGTTCAGACCCTGTCTCTGGGCTCTGCCCCTGAGTCCCACCATTGAAACGAGACACAATGCATCGGGAGAACGCCTCGCACAACCAGCGACGACTATAAATGAAGGCGCCGAGTGTTTTTCTTAACCCTGAGTGTCTGAGCTCCTTCAGCAACCACTCAGCAGTTTGTGTTCCACTTCTCCTCGTATTATCTACCTTAAAAAACGGATATTTAAGTCAACCATCTTTGACAAAAAACGTGGGCTAATTGGTTGCTTTTTTTTTAAAGATAATATTTGTGTGTGTTAATTTGTTAACAAATGATTTCACAATACTAAAATAGAGAAGCGAGGTGATAAAATGAATGCTCTCCCTCGTTGACAAGCAGTCCGCGCGCTCTTTTTCCTCCCAGCGGGGCGCCTGTTTAATATTCAGCACCACGTGCTCCCCGCGTGGGCCGCCGTCCTCAACGGGTACCGCCAAAATAAGGGCCCGTAGCTTCTCTGGTATTAGCCTGTATCACGACGGACAGGCTGTCACTTCTGCATACGTTTAAAACCAGAAAACCAGTCGACATTAACAGACGCTACAAAAAAGGGCTCAACTATCCCCACTTACATTCCCTGTAACAACCACGATTATGTCAACACAATTATTAAGTTGTAATCTTTTGCAAAGGCATGGAATTAATCAGCCAGACCTTCAATTAACTATTGCTAACAATTAAGTATTGTTAATTGAAGGCTTCGATCGACTTCATTTGAGTCAGAATAACAAGGAGTAGGGTTATAACTGCAGGCCTGTAGTGTGGTCTATGCTGCTTACCTTTTGGAGACAGCATCAATCCTCTTGCAGTCTGTAGACGTCAGTAATGGAAGTCATTTCTACTTTCGGTTATCTAGCTTTATGACAGGGATTTAAAACTCATACAGCTAGATAACCAAAGACAGAAACAGACCTCCTGTCGTGCGAGGGACGTGACACGTTTCCACCTCGCTGTTCTGCGTCATCTGCGAAAAAAGTTTTAAAAAAACATATTCGTATATTATTATTATTATTATTATTATTATTATTATTATTATTATTACTATTATTATTATTATTATTATTATTATTATTACTATTATCATTATTATTATTATTATTATTATTATTATTATTATTATTATTATTATTATTATTATTATTATGTAGCATGTGTCCTGTTCTTACTGAGAGAAATGTATTTGACATTGTCCTACTGGCTCATAAGCAGTATAGGACACAGCCTGCTAAAATGGCTTACAGGCATAGCAGTGTGTGCCTCGTGTATTTTAAATACCCTGAAGCCTCAATATGCAAATAATTCAGTCTGTTCTTAATAAATACACATTGGCCTTTGCAGCATAATATGTATCTTTACTATCTTTGCATTTCAGGACCCAAGTGGCCGTCAAGGCCTCTCTCACATCCACACGACATACTGCTGCCATACATGTTCTTAAATAATTAATTAGGTTACATCACATTAATATAAATCAGAAAAATAATACATTTATAAGTAGGCCAAAAATAAACAAGCATGAGCTAATTTTACTCAACCTATACGGTGGAAAAATATAATGTTGTATCGTACGACTGCATGGTCCACGTGAGTCCTTATTCCCCTAAACGCATTACAATATCCTGTATTCATGATATGGCAACATGCAATGCCGATGGCTAAAATAAGATAAATATTAATAACAATAAAAATCCCTGACACACAGCCTGCAAGGCGTAAAGTGACCCCATAGCGTGACATATGCACTATAGCCTCTATTACTGATTCATTCAAATTACAATTCACTCACTGAAATACACAGAAACGGCAAAGTCCTATATCAACAACGGAGCATAACCCGTGTTTATTAACCATAAACCAAAGAAAAACGCGTTATGCTTTAGAAGAATGCACGCAACTTAAAGCCTCTACGGTTGAGTGGTCTCAGAGGGCTGTCAGAAGGACCCTGCCCGCTGATGAAGGCGCTCTGCTGGGCCTGCAGGAGACACCGTTCAGAGTCCCCCTACTCTGGAGACACTGAATGTGGACCGAATTGGGTTCGGCAAAGGCCAATTATAATTCACTATTTAAGTTTCCTTATAAGCAGGCTACCCCCCTCTCCCAGGGCAACACATAACGACTACTTTTAATGAGAGTTGCAAATGGCCTATTTCTAGAACTAGGTCTGATCCACGGCACATTCCCACCCATGGGCTGTTTCCAAACCTAATTCCTGCTCATCTAAATAGGTCGTAAGGCTGCACCCCGTGCATAATTCATGTTATAGCATGCAAAACACTTCAGACTACAGTGAAACCAAACCGAACGTGCAAGAGATCCCCGGATATCTATTCATACACATATTACACGCACGCCTTTCCTCATCCAAAAACCCATGCAGGCTGTGAACTCCTGAATTGTATACCTGGTGGTAGTGACAGCCATATGGCCTGCATCTCCGTCATGAGACGCATGGGTTGCACACACATACACATGAAATACAGCATGTTTTCCCAATTCCTGATCCAAAAGAAATGCTTCGGAGAGATGCTGAAGGCATGTATGACCGTACCTGATTTCGATCCTGCCGCGCAGAAACGACAGACACTTATTGCATCCTTAGGTGCGGGCAGCTCCTCTTCCATGATGGGGTCCCTCTCTGTGTTCAGCTCCTCACTCGGATAAGTCCTGCTCGCGAGTCATCTCTTCCCCTCGGCTCTCTCTCTCCTCCTCGCCGCGCGCAGGCTGGTGACACCTCGCCTGCAGTGACGTCAAGCGAGTAGCAGGTCACCGTGGGACCAATGGCAGGGGTCTGAGGCGAGGGGCTCGTGTGTCTGTGTTTGTGTGTGTGTGTGTGTGTGTGTGTGTGTGTGTGTGTGTGTGTGTGTGTGTGTGTGTGTGTGTGTGTGTGTGTGTGTGTGTGTGTGTGTGTGTGTGTGTGTGTGTGTGTGTGCACCATCCTCCTCCTTAATGGGACCATGCATGGGCTCCCAGAGTGAGCGTGGATCAACATATGTGCTGCACATCCATTGTTCAACCGTCGTTCAGACGCAAACCCTTGGAAATTAGACTGATTAAAAGTTATTCTCAGGATGATTACAGGCCACCGCTCGAGGGGTATAGAGAGTGACAGGGAGGGGGCTGTGACGGATATTAAGTATGATTTATATCTAAGGTGATTAAGAACCTATGGATAATATATATTCGATCACAGATTATCTTAATGCTTATCTTATCTTAGTACAGAATCATAGGCTGCAAAAATGGCTAATTACAAATAGGCTTATTTTAACAAGAAAATGCATTAGCAAATATAGATGAATGAAGATTGAAAAACAGAATCCTTTCTTTCAATAAATTCTATCCGTCTATCCGTCTATCTGCAGGGGTCATTGTGATTTTTTTTAACGAGTTATTTAACCAAGTAAATCCCAATCCTTAAAATAAGAATACTAATTTTCGGCAAAAAAAATGACCAGACGAATTAAGGAAAAATAACAACCCTTTCTTTAATAGTAAAAGGAATAGTTCCGAACTACAGTCAGCTCACTGTAATTGCAATATGTAGTTTGTTTTCAGAATTTATAAATGTGTTAAGGAGGAGGGCCAGTTATTTATATAAGCTGCAAACATGAACATCTTTATCCATACCTTATCCATGTAACTTATCCGTAGCATTCAAGGCAGAGCATAATTAGGCAAAAAAAATAGGCGTTACAATTTTGAGAAGTTTAATCTGTGCTGTCTCCGTATGTTCGTTCATTCTACAGATCTATATAACAAACAAGTTATCTTCTGGGAGGGGGGGGATTGAGGGATGTAAATAGGCTAAATTAATCGACCTATAATAATTTTCCTTAAAGACTATTCTCGCTATCATTATAAACATCAAACAAATTAAAACAGTACACACACACAGACACACACACAGTAAGTCCAAATAACTCCCTTGGCCGAGGCCATGCAGAAACACGGCCGTGTGACACTGACCCCTAGGAACCAAACGCTCACACAATCAACGGACCAGACGCTCGTTGATGGCGCCCTCTACTGGAGGTAAGAGGGAACATAGACAACGGGCCAGCCGCTCGTTGATTGCGCCCTCTACCGAAGGAAAGAGGAAACAGCAGACGACGGGTCAGCCGCTCGTTGATGGCGCCCTCTACTGGAGGAGAGAAGGAACAGCGGAAAGGCCTCCTTCAGTTGGTAAACATAAAGAATACTGTAATAATAATAATTATAATAATAATAATAATAATTAAGTAGCAATCATAGGATCTAATGTCCAGCCAGTGCATGGTCCACATATTTGACGTGGTATACAGTTATAATGCAAGTTATGGCAGTAATTTGTTCAGAGCTGCAGTAAACGTAATTGAAATGTGTATATATTATATATATATATACATATATTTACATAGAAAGTGAGAGAGAGCGGGAGAGAGAGAAAGAGAGGGGGAGAGAGAGAGAGAGAGAGAGAGAGAGAGAGAGAGAGAGAGAGAGAGAGAGAGAGAGAGAGAGAGAGAGAGAGAGAGAGAGAGAGAGAGAGAGAGAGAGATAGGATGAGAGGGAGAGTAATGCCCCCTTTCATTTCCCATGCAAGTGACCGTTAGCAATAGCCATTTATTATTAAGTGGGCTTGTCATGAAGAATATTCGATATATTTCTTACACAGGCCTCAAAGTTCCCAGGTCAGCAGTCAAGAAATAACTGCATGTCATGGCAATCTCTTAATTACAAGAAGGCAGGCTTATGAAGGAGTTTTCCTTTATAAACTGATATAGGATATGGAGGAAAAGAAGCGACCGCGGCAGGACTCGAACCTGCAATCTTCTGATTCGAAGTCAGACGCCTTATCCATTAGGCCACGCGGCCGTTGAGATTAGTACAATATAGATAATCTAAATAAAATCAAGATCAATACGTTCGGTTTTACTAGTGAAATTGTTTAACAGACTTTAGAAACCAGTGGACATGTATTTCTTAATAAGGTTTTAATTAGGTCGTCAAAGGGAAGTGAATCCTCCACGCCGCTCGGGGCGCTCCGCTGCGCACGCCTACTACGTCACTTCCGCCACCACACGCCCGGTTTGTATGAAGCCTTCACAACAACAACGCCACGCTTCTGTTATCTTTACGTTATCATCTCACGAATATAATTGTTTCATTAATAGTGTGTGGTGACATTAAATAGGTAATTTAAATGAGCAAAATGCCAGTCTTTCGTAGTGTGTTTTATGTATGTGCTCACAAGTTCACAACAACACCACGTTTCTATGATCTTGACTTTATTCAAACAACAATATAATAGTTTCGTTATAGCTATGTTGTTATATTACATACGAAATGGGCCACATTCCTGTCTATCATAAGGTGCATTTTGCATGTGCATATGTGCATGTGCCTTATCTTCCCAGCTAATGTTTTGGTTTTTATTTGTGTTTTCCTCAGGATACCCAGCACAACAAGAGCCGATGCTGCGCACGGCTCTCTGCTCCCCGCGAAGCTCTCTCAAGTCAGTCCGGCGGCGGACGGCATGGCTTCGTTCCCTCCACTCCTCCCGGGCTCCTCGGGTCCAAGGTCAGCAGGTCCCAGACGCCCGCGTGAACCCCCTGAACATCCAGATGCTGTCTAAGAACCTCCATGAGCAAATCTTCCGAGGCCTGGGGCCGGAGTACGAGGAGGAGCACGTTGAGAAGAGCATACGGCACCTCCAGAGGCACGAGCTGTGGGGCAAGGAGACCTCCTCTCTGGGCGAGGTGGAGCTGGCGCTGCCCGCCATGTACGGCCAGGACATCGACCAGCACTTCCGGGTCCTGGCCCAGAAACAGAGCCTCCCCTACCTGGAGGCGGCCAGCCTGCTGAGCCGGGGCCCGCTCCCCGCCATGCCCCAGGAGTGGGCCTGGGAGCCAGGCTGGACCCGCTACGGTGCGGACGGGGGCGTGCAGCGAGTGGACTTCCCCGACGAGCTGGCGCTGGTGTTTGACGTGGAAGTGTGCATGACGGAGGGTCAGTGCCCCACGCTGGCGGTGGCTGCCTCTCCCACGGCCTGGTGAGCACTGGGACTAACGAGCATAGGACAGTGACGTAGTGCGTAATGTACACGATATGAGTAGTAGTGATGTAAGGGATACATAGGTAGACAGTTTAGGGTGTGTGTGTGTGTGTGTGTGTGTGTGTGTGTGTGTGTGTGTGTGTGTGTGTGTGTGTGTGTGTGTGTGTGTGTGTGTGTGTGTGTGTGTGTGTGTGTGTGTGTGTGTGTGTTCAGCCCTGAATGCCTATAAGCTAAGCCACAGAGCCACTGAATACATGAAGTACACTGAGTGCATAATGTCACCCTGGATGCTGCCACTGCCAGGTACTCCTGGTGCAGTAAGCGGCTGATCGAGGAGCGGTACTCCTGGTCCAGCCAGCTGATCCTGTCCGACCTCATCCCTCTGGAGACCAGCGCCAACTCGGTGCGACCGCACGGCGGTCAGTGGAAGGAGAGGCTGGTGGTGGGTCACAACGTCAGCTTCGACCGCGCCTACATCAAGGAGCAGTACCTGCTGAAGGTGAGCCTCCACACAGCTCTCTGCATCATGCTCTTAAAGTCATTTATAAAAAATGGAATTCAGTCAGATCCATGACATCAAGGAGCAGCGAGGAGCAGACTGCAGGTATTGGTTTCTTCATCTCAAACCTTCAGCTGGGAGTCATACAGCTGAAAGGTGTCTCTGAATGTGTGTCAGTGAAAGAGTCATGAACTGTGCCTCATATACATTATATGTATATACACACACATGTATATGTGTGTTTATATATATATATATACAAACATATATATATATATATATATATATATATATATGTTTGTATATTTATGCATACATACATACATAAATACTTGCATACACATACACTGTTTCTTTTGAACACTTACATTTTGTCATTTAGCAGACACTTTTATCCACTTACCCGTGAGGCTCAGAATTGTCATGCAATCAAAACTGGCCAAGCTACAAGATGCGTACTAGTCTGCAGAACAACCTTGTCTAAACCAACAACAGCAACTGGAGAGATCGCAGACTAGACCAGGTGTGTCCTCCTCTCCGTGTCTCTGCAGGGTTCCCAGATGCGGTTCCTGGACACCATGAGTCTGCACATGGCCGTCTCGGGTCTGACGGGCTTCCAGCGCACGCTGTGGATGGCCAACAAGCTGGGCAAGAAGCGCGGCCTGCAGGAGGTGAAGGACCACATGAAGAAAGTGGGATGGAAGAAGAAAGAGCCAGGGGTGAGTGTCTCTTACACGTTGGTTTTCAGGGTTAGGGTCAGGGTTAGACTCAGGGGTGATTTTAGTACATCCTCAAGGTTTTTAGCAAATACAAATAGTGAACCAAAAGATCATATGGCAGGTTATTTGTCTCTACATGTATATTTATGTGTGTGTGTGTGTGTGTGTGTGTGTGTGTGTGTGTGTGTGTGTGTGTGTGTGTGTGTGTGTGTGTGTGTACTGTGTACACAGATCGGGTCATGGGACTGGGTGAAAATCAGCAGCCTCAACAACCTGGCGGATGTCCACGCACTGTACGTGGGCGGGCCTCCCCTGCAGAAGGAGGCAAGGGAGACGTTTGTAAAGGGCAGCATTGCCGACGTCAGGAACAACTTCCAGGTGATACGCCCCCTAGTTGACGTTCTGCCTCACTACATTTCTTTAATCACACTTGAATGAGTCGATAAGGACATTCTAGCCTGTGTTTTTTTTTTTTTAATCTAACCTTAAATATTATAAGAGCTCTATTATGTCTATACTCTGTTTAATTGTATGTATTTATTCATACAGGTTAATGATTGAGACTGCTGTTAAGTTATTACCTTCATGATCCGAGATTGAAATAGTTATTCGTTGATATAATTATCAGCAACTATCTTTCCTTCAGTTCAGCCTTTCAAACTGTTGATTTTTAAACTGGTTTGGTGCCACCTACAGGAGCTGATGCAGTACTGCGCGATGGATGTCCAAGCCACTCACGAGGTGTTCACTGAGCAGCTGCCCCTCTTCATGGAGAGGTGATGACCGTTAATGCGTGTGGATTTTATCACCTGTGACCATACCTATCTTCCTTCATCACATTCTATGAAGCTTATGTTATGTTAGTTAGTCAGAAACTGTGACATTTTAATCAATGTCATACTCGAAATACCCCAAAAACAACTGCATGATTTTTTTATTAGGAAACTAAGAATTGTAATGAACAAAATGCACAAATCTAAAAGGTAAAATGTGCGACGGTTAACCAGCTCCAGACATCGATTCAACGCGCTGATCCAATCGTCTGGTTCCAGGTGCCCTCACCCCGTGACGTTTGCGGGGATGCTGGAGATGGGCGGGAGCTACCTGCCTGTCAATCAGAACTGGGGGCGGTACCTGGAGGACTCCCAGGAGACCTACGAGGAGCTCCAGCGGGAGATGAAGACCTCCCTGATGAACCTGGCCGACGACGCCTGTCAGCTGCTGCACGGCGACCGGTAGGCACGGCGACCGGTAGGCCCGGCGACCGGTAGGCACGCCGACCGGGGGCTAGGAAGCACCAGAAAAGGAGCTAGGAGGCACCAGACTAGGAGCTAGAAGCTAGGAAACGACAAACCAGGAGCTAGGAAACACCAGACCAGGAGCTAGGAAGCACAACAGTAGGAGCTAGGAGGCACCACATCCATTGAACACATTGTGTGATGACGTCATAGCGGTCTGCCCCCCCCCAGGTATAAGGAGGACCCCTGGCTCTGGGACCTGGAGTGGGACGTTCAGGAGTTCAAGCTGAAGAAGGTTCCAGTCCGCAAGAAGAAGGTCCCACCCCCCAACGGAGGGGTGGTCACGCCCACGTCCACTCCTCTACCGGAGCACCAGGAAGGTGGGACACGCCACGCCCATACATGGCCGCAAGGCCTCTTCCTTTGCCGGGTCCTATCAGATGTATCTGTGGAATGATGCACTCACACTGTGTGTGTGTGTGTGTGTGTGTGTGTGTGTGTGTGTAGGAGGTACATGTTCAATGTACATCCATCTGGTAGGAGATTAACGTAAAAAGATAATTTATCACCTTCTTTAGCAGACGCCTTTATCATAAAAAAGGAATTACAAGGGAGACTGAGAACAAGGAAAGCATCTCATCAAAAATGTGAATATTTATTTAGATAATATTAGTAGTAGTGTGAACAGTTACAGAGCAGATATGTCCTACATCAATACATCCTTCGTTTGGAGGCCTTCAGTCCCAAAGCAACGGGTTCTACGCTGCTCTGAGTGACACTGGATCCAAGTTAGAATCCATTGCTAAAGTGTGGTGTCCCCCCCCCCCCCCCCCCCCCCCCAGACCCGGGCCCCCCCTCTGAAGAGGACCTAGCCAGGCCCTGTCCCAGCAGGCTGGCTGTGGAGAGGGTCAATGCCGCCACGGTGGGCCGAATGCCCAAGAGACGACAGCACCTGCCTGGACACCCAGGGTGAGACACTCCTCCCAACACCCCCACTACCTCCAACCGGGAATGTCTGCAGTGCATGATCATTTCATGGGTGAATTGAGCTACCGGTCTGGTCCACGCCCCCCATGGTGACGTCGCTGACCCCCGGTCCGCCGTGCCCCCCAGGTGGTACCGCAAGCTGTGTGAGAAGATGTCTTCTGGGCCGGGCGGGGAGGACGTGGAGGGGGACGACGACTGGTGCCCCGGCCCCCGGCTGCTCAGCCTCCAGATGAGGGTCACCCCCAAGCTGATGGGCCTGACCTGGGACGGCTTCCCCCTGCACTACACGGACCGCCACGGCTGGGGCTACCTGGTGCCCGGCCGCAGGGACAACCTGGGGGCCCCCCTCGGGGCGGAGGAGGAGGAGGAGGAGGAGGAGGAGGAGGAGGAAGGACCACGCTGTCCCCACAGGTAGGGGGGAGGGGGGAGTGTGTGTGGGTATGTGTGGATGGGTCGGTCGTCTTTGTTCAAATTAAGTGTTTATTAATGTCAGATGGGAACTTCTGGTATCACATCACAGGTGTGTGTGTGTGTGTGTGTGTGTGTGTGTGTGTGTGTGTGTGTGTGTGTGTGTGTGTGTGTGTGTGTGTGTGTGTGTGTGTGTGTGTGTGTGTGTGTGTGTGTGTGTGTGTGTGTGTGTGTGTGTGAAAATTTAGTGTTAATTTGAAAGTGTCACAGCAGAAAGTGGAGGACAGCTGTAGTAATGAAAAAGAAAAACAAGAAAATGTCATATATAACACACACACACACACACACACACACACACACACACACACACACACACACACACACACACACACACACACACACACACACACACACACACACACACACACACAGGTGTCTGTATAACATTCATGTTTACATTCAAATGATATTTCTATTATAATGTGTGTAGATGTCCAAGCTAACGCGACTCTGCCCCCTGATTGGCTTGCTGCGGTGTCCGTCAGAGCGATCGAGGAGGTGTACCGAGAGTCCTGTCAGCAGAAAGGGAAGGAGCAGCCTCAGTACGCAGAGGCCGGCCCCTCTGATGACCTCATGCTGACGGACACCACCGTCTGGCAGAAGGTACAACAGCTCAGACAACATGGAAATAACATGAATATCATACTAATGAATGTATTGATATTAGCTAGGACTGATCTCAGAGGGGAAATTCGGGTGAATCTTTAGGTATTGATTTATATATTTTATATAGTATTTCGAAAGGGGTTCAGGGAACCCAAAGCCCACCTCATCCATGATCAGTTTGAAGCACCCATCGGGGTGATGAACACTCTGGCGGTCCCACTGGAGAATATACAGTGTGCGAAATAAATATAATGTATAACGAATAAAAATAAATATGTCCTTTATTTTGCCGCTGGAAGTTTCCTGTGTTTCGGGTGGATCTTTTCATACTAACATGGAGTCTCGATTCTGTATTAATTTTCTCTGCCGACACCGTTCCCTTCCCAGGAGGATGTGTGTGGTTGACGTTCCCTTGAATGTGTCCGAACTGTCTCCAGGTGGAAGAGCTGAGCCGTCGAGACAGGAGGACGGAGGAACAGGAGATGATGGAAACGAAAGACCAGGTGGGTCTCTGACTCCACGTCTGTATCGCTCAGACTACTCTGATGCAGCACTGAATAGGCTTACTATTAAAGTTTGTATTTATATATCTCCGGACGGTAGTAGCTCAGGAGGTAGAGCGGGTTGGCTGGGAATCGGAAGGTTGCTGGTTTGATCCCCGGATCCGCCTTGCTGAGTCTCGAGGTGTCCTTGAGCAAGGCACCTCACCCTAGATGCTCTGTGCAGAGAGGTGTGGCGTCCCATGTATGTATAAGCTATAGAAAGGATCAATGATGGTAACCCACCCACCATTACGAGGAGACGCGACTTCCTTTCCTTCTTCTTTTCATATTCATGTTTACATTCATATTATATTATACAACGGGGGACCGAAATCCAGCGATCTGATTGGTTCCCAACTGTTGTATAATGAGCGTATACATAACTGCTATGACGCCCGATCATTTTGTGAAAGTTTGCATATCACTCCGCGCCTGGAAGTAGAAACAGTTACAAAGTAAAACATATGTTGGATGATGGAGAGGGTGTAAATGTTGTTACTCCGGGAGTGAGCAAGGCGATGGAGAGACTAACGAAAGCTTAGGCACACGGCGAGTGAACTGCTCCATAGGATAAATTGCCGGCGAACCGCTCTATCGGAGCCTTCTCTCGGAGGGACGCTAAAGTGTGTTGCATAGCGACCGTCGATGCATAGCGGCAGCCAGGAGGGACTACTTTTTTGTATTCTTTAATAAAACGGCTATTTTGACTTTCTTGGTTTATTTTTAAATGTAGTGTGTCTATGACTTTTGTTTCGCCATAATAGTAACCGTTGTATAAAAGCAATAGATCACTTCAGTCAGTGGCATGTGCTCATTATACCACTGTGAAGGGGGTCGCCGGCCCTCCGCTGCGCGTCGGGGCCGGACAACGCCCCTTAACAGTGGTATAATGAGCACATACCACAGCCTGGCGTGATCTATTGCTTAATTATATTATTATATTTTAGTACTACACATATTTCATATTTAGGATGTTACATATGTGTCTTCATTATGTTTTATATTATATCCTGTTCAGTTGTTTGTCATATTCTTGTATCCTGTATCTCTGGACCAATACAAAATGCAGGTTCCTTGTATATATAAACTTACTAGGCAATAAAATGGTTGATTCTGATATTGCGTGAATTATGATATCAATCAAAATTCTACTTATATTACATTTGCTGCATGGTTTTTTCTGGCATTGCTTGTTTATTCCAAATTAGTCTAAAAAACTCACAAACAATTCCCCACATTGGTGTATTTACATTTCCTGTTGTTCAGCATAAACCTGCAGGTCCCAAAGACGTGAGTGGCTGCCACTATCACCATGGAAACGGGCCTCATGACAACGTCAACATACCGGGCTGTTGGTTTTTCAAGCTGCCCCACAAGGTTCAGAACCCCATTTTCCCACAATGCTTCAATTGCACCGGCGTCTTTGTAAAGAAGAACACGCATTTAAAGCAGTGTCTGTTTTGTGTTCAAGGATGGGAACGACAATAACGTGGGAAGTCCGTTTTCCAAGGACTTCCTGTCCAAGATGGAGGACGGCACGCTGCGGGCAGGAAGAGGCGGGACCAACGCCACGCGGGCCCTGGAGATCAACAAGATGATCTCCTTCTGGAGGAACGCTCATAAACGCATCAGGTAAAGACCTGGTGTACCTCAAACAAAGAACAAGTTGGCGTGTTCACATACGCTGTTCGGTTGATGAATGGTGAATGGACTTCTTTTTTTCACAGCGCTTTTCTAACCAGTGGCCACTCAACGCGCTTTACATCAAACAACATTCAACATTCACCCTAAGCCTTAAACACACACATGTACACACACTGACGGCACTGTAAACTGTGCAAGGCGACAGGGTGAGGCGTCTCAGGGACACCTCGACACTCAGGGGATCGAACTAGCAACCTTCCGGTTACCAGTCAACCCGCTCTGCCCCCTGAGCCACATGACCAAAGGCCTCCACACAGCAGAGCTCAAGCATAAGCCCAAACACTTTCACCCTACTCCCGTGTTAACCAGTAAGCACCTCCTCACCTGAAGGGGAGCAAAAGCGCACCCCAGAGTTCTGTCTTGTATGTCGGATGTGTAACCCGTTGCTTTCCCTCCGTAGCTCACAGAAAGTCGTCTTGCTGCGGAAGGGAGAACTTCCTCGCACCGTGAGCAGGTGGGGCCAAGATAATGTTTCCTTTCTTGCTTGTGTTCTCTGAATGCACATTAAGAGCCTGAATGCTTTCACACCAAAGCCCTATTTGCGCTGGACTTCTTTTCTCAAAAGTATGTGGCACAGATATGGATTCCATGTTTCCTAAAGTAATACTTCGAGCACTTTGTACCTGGTCCATCCATAAAGCATCGACGGCTTATCAGAACTGTGTCTCATTCCTCCCAAGACACAAAGACTTTAATGAAGAGGGGAAGTATGGAGCCATCCTACCACAGGTGGTTACCGCGGGAACGGTGACTCGCAGAGCGGTGGAACCCACCTGGCTCACGGCCAGCAACGCCCGGGTAAGGAGCAGGAAGTACAGGCAACACTGGCCTCCGTGATGGGACCTGTGGGGAGACCACTGATGAATTGGTCACCCCAAATAAATCTGGGCCTTGATAGGATTTGAAGTAATCGATCGAAGTCTAGACGGTGTGGACTTGGGTAAACGTGTCGGCTTAATAGCTCAGGAGGAAGAGCCGTTGTCTTGTAACCGAACGGTTGCTAGTTCGATCCCCAGCTCCTCCTAGCTAGAGTGTTGATCTGTCCCTGAGCAAGACACTTAACCCTAACTGCTCCTGACGAGCTGGCTGTCGCCTTGCATGGTTGACTCTGCCGTCAGTGTGTCAATGTGTGTATTAACCGATGTAAGTCGCTTGTTTGGATAAAAGCGTCTGCTAAATGCCCCAATTGAAAACACAGAAACACTATAGCACACACACTGTCTAAATTGATGGATTACCTTGCATTATCTTCAGACAGTTAGATGTAATGAAATGTTTTGGTTTATAATTCCTCCCCAGCACTTGTGTTAATCTGTGCTGCTTTCTGAACTCCTTCTGTCTCTTTCTCTCTGGCTCTTTCTCTCTCTCTCTCTCTCTCTCTGACTGTCTGTATGTCTGTCTGTGTGGGGTCTCTCTCGGCCCCCCAGCGGGACCGGGTGGGCAGTGAGCTGAAGGCCATGGTGCAGGCACCCCCTGGGTACCACCTGGTGGGGGCGGACGTGGACTCCCAGGAGCTGTG
Organism: Gadus macrocephalus; assembly: GCF_031168955.1. Taxonomy (NCBI): domain Eukaryota; kingdom Metazoa; phylum Chordata; class Actinopteri; order Gadiformes; family Gadidae; genus Gadus; species Gadus macrocephalus. The sequence continues at coordinate 7,435,958 of NC_082390.1, read as the reverse complement.
GATCGCTGCCATCCTGGGGGAGGCCCACTTCGCTGGCATGCACGGTACAGGACACGAGCTCAATGTGTGAACCCCCAAGTGTATCATCAGTCACATGCTATATATGAGCTTGTCTAAAAGCATTCAGGGTGTGTGTATACACATATACGTATACGTTGGCGTTGCTCGGACTGGGCGTCCGAAGCTAAAGCCCTGAATGTTTTATGAAGAAATGTCCCACAACATAATAAAAATAACCCTGATCCATTAATCTGTCAGATCATCCCTCGAAAATACTGAGGGTGAGAGTGAGTGAGAGTGAGTGAGGGAGAGAGAGAGGGTAAGAGAGTGAGCAGGAGAAAGAACGAGGGAGGGAGTGGGTGAGGCTAAGGGAGAGTGGGAGAGGATGAGAGTGAGGGAGGGAGAGCGAGGAAGAGAGTGAGAGGGTAAGAGAGTGAGGGAGAGAAAGAAAGAGGGAGAGCGGGTGAGGGTAAGAGTGAGAGAGAAAGAGAGAGAGAGCGAGAGAGAATATCATCGTCTACCTCTGGCCGTGTTCCCAGGCTGCACGGCGTTCGGCTGGATGACCCTGCAGGGGAGGAAGAGCCAGGGCACCGACCTGCACAGCCGCACGGCCGACACGGTGGGCATCAGCCGCGAGCACGCCAAGGTCTTCAACTACGGCCGCATCTACGGCGCCGGCCAGCCGTTCGCCGAGAGGCTGCTGATGCAGTTCAACCACCGCCTCAGCCAGGAGGACGCCTCGGCCAAGGCAAGGCAGATGTACTCGCTGACCAAGGGGATACGCAGGTAAGAGGCGCCGGGAGGAGACTTGATTCAGGGCGTGGTCCCAGAGTCCCAGGTTCAGAACGGACGGCCTGGTCAAGACACAACGTTCAATGGCTTTGTTCGGAACCGTACGGTTCTGAGTTGAAATGATGCAAGTGAACATGATTCCTAGTGTTTGTGTGTGTGGCGTTCCTCTGATGTGACCGACTAATTGTTTGGGCCAGGTATCATCTCTCGCAGGACGGGGAGTGGCTGGTGAATGAGATGGACATAGAGGTGGAGAGAGAGGAGGACGGGAGCGTGTCCCTGGAGGAGCTCAGACGCATCTCCAAGCTGGCCGCCCAGAGGTGAGAGCTCCTCTATCGCATCAATCTATCGTCTATAGACCCGACCGCTAACACCAAGAGCACACTAATGCTCACTACTCATGGAGGGCTTATAAGAATCCCAGCTCATCAACTCTGAGTCGGTGTGTGAGTCAGCCTTACACGCCATAGGGTTTGTCATAGAAAACCATCTCGGAGATCATTCTTGGAAACGGTTCGGAAAAGGGCAGGCAGGTGATTGGATGAGTCATCCGTCCATCACGTAGATCCCGTAGTGCCTCATTGGATGCCGATTGGTCCGAAACACTGTGGTTCGGCCACAAGCGTATACGGTAACCTTGAATCCTCGCAAGGTGGAGCCGAACCTGAACTTGCGCATCCCCCTCTCCCCTTCCCAGCTCCCGGCGCAGGAGGTGGGACCTGGTGGGCCAGCGGCTGTGGTCCGGGGGCACGGAGTCGGAGATGTTCAACAAGCTGGAGAGCATCGCCCACTCGGCCCAGCCGGCCACGCCCGTCCTGGGCTGCAGGATCAGCCGAGCGCTGGAGCCCCGCGTGGTGGAGGACGAGGTGAGGGGGCCGGGCCGCTGAGTCTGAAGGGGGGGGGGGGGCCGGGCCTCAGAGTCTGAAGGGGGGGGGCCGGGCCTCTGAGTCTGAAGGGGGGGGGGGGGGCCGGGCCTCAGAGTCTGAAGTCTGAGTCCCGACATTGAGACGGCTGTAGATTCAGGTTCTGCAGCGACCAGGCACGAGATGAATTGAATATGGGGCAGTTGAGGGTACGATTCTTTGATTCATAAAGGATGACTTGTGGTAAATGGTAAATCACTTGTTACAAATGTCAACAAATCAGTGTTTTTTTTTAGATATTTGAAAAATTCTGTATTTCTTTTGTTGCGAGTATAAAACATGCACGCTAAAACATCCCCGATCGTTAATCCACAACCCTTAGCCTGTAGAGGGAGGGTTACTCGCCTCAAAGGGGGGAGATTATGCCACCAGGTGGGAGTCAGATAATCTTCCTTTTCCTGTGTTTTAGTGACTTCACAAGTAGGCATGTCCACCTAGATGTATGCTGGATAGACCAGCCTACCCAGTGGATTGTAGCAAATGTTGCTTATCTATCAGTCATACATCGAGGTGGACTCTCCCACTTGTTAGACGTCACTAAAACACAGGAAAAGGCAGATTATCAAATTTACACCTGTCGGCATGATGTCACCCCTTTAAGATAAGTGTCTTCCGTGTTTCTCAGCCCATAATAACCCTCCTGCGTCTGTGTCTGTTTGGGCGTGTGCGTATTGTGTGTAGTTCATGACAAGCAGGGTGAACTGGGTGGTGCAGAGCTCTGCGGTGGACTACCTCCACCTGATGCTGGTGGCCATGCGCTGGCTGTTCGAGGAGTACGACATCGACGGCCGCTTCTGCATCAGCATCCACGACGAGGTGCGCTACCTGGTCCGCAGCGAGGACCGCTACCGCGCCGCGCTCGCCCTGCAGATCACCAACCTGCTCACCAGGTAGGCTGCTGATACACACCAACCTGCTCACCAGGTAGGCTACTGATACACACCAACCTGCTCACCAGGTAGGCTACTGATACACACCAACCTGCTCACCCGGTAGGCTACTGAGGTACACACCCACCTGCTCACCAGGTAGGCTAGCCTGATACACACCAACCTACTAACAAGAGACACCAACCTGCTAACCAGGTAGGCTAGCATCACACCAACCTGCTAACTAGAGACACCAACCTGCTAACCAGGTAGGCTAGCATCACACCAACCTGCTAACTAGAGACATCAACCTGCTAACCAGGTAGGCTAGCATCACACCAACCTGCTAACTAGACACCAACCTGCTAACCAGGTAGGCTAGTGATACACACCAACCTGCTAACTAGAGACACCAACCTGCTCACCAGGTAGGCTAGCCGGATACACACCAACCTGCTAACCAGTTATGCCACTGTGATGTACACCAACCTGCTCGCCAGGTAGGCCAGCATCATGTAGCCTGATGTACATCAGCCTGCTGACTGGGTAGGCTAGCCTACCATCAAGGTGCTGCTAACCAGGTACGCTAACCGGCTAGGCTAGCCTGCTATCAAGGTGCTGCTAACCAGCTGGGCTATCTTACTATCAAGATGCTGCTAAGTGGGAACGCTAGCCTGCTAAGCAGTTAGCAGGCTAGCCTATCAAGGTTATGCTAACAAGGGACGCTAGCCTGCTATCAAGGTGCTAACCAGGTACACTAGCCTGCTAACCAGGTGCTGCTAACAGGGAATGCTTTCCTGCTATCCTGATGTGGTGATGATTCAATGGTGAAAAGATTCACTCTTTGTGTGGCGTGGTGGTCTGTAACGGTGGGCTGCGCCCCCTACAGGTGTATGTTTGCCCACGCCCTGGGCATGAATGACCTCCCCCAGTCGGTGGGCTTCTTCAGCGCGGTGGACGTCGACCGCTGCTTGAGGAAGGAGGTGAACATGGACTGTGAGACGCCCTCAAACCCCACCGGCCTGGAGCGAAAATACGGACTCCCACAGGGTAGGTGGGGGGGGGACAGACAGATCCACAACGGGCACCAGTCCTACTTGTTGTTGGCACTTAATGTACGCACATCGTATTTAGTTATAGTACTTAGTTATGTAGCATCTGATCGTTGAATATGAGAATGGGTTAACATCGATTGTTGGTGCTTTGGACTTTTTTCTATGAACATCCTTACTGCACACAGACAGCGATATATTGTTTCACTTTCTTATGACAAATGTACTCGCTTTGGATAAAAGCGTCTGCTTAATGCAGCCAATACTTCATAGAATACATAGGAACTTTATTATACAAAAGACAAAGGATTTACATAGAAACGGGACTTTACAGAATTGAAAAGGTGTAACATCTTCCTTGTGATATGTGAATGTAACTTAGTATTTATTCCACAGGTGAGGCGTTGGACATTTACCAGATCATGGAGCTCACTAAAGGCTCCTTGGCCAAAGGCAGACCAACAACCTGACCGCTGTCGGCAAGGAAACGGCGATGGGTGGTGACGGGTTCGAGCCAACCAGGGAGTGAGTCCACTTTTACAACGTGTGGAAACGTCCCGGAGCCGTGAGGCGCCGTCTCCCTCCCACACGGAGAAGAACGCGGAGAGGAGAGGCTTCGGAACCGGTGGAGAACAGACCAGGAGAGGAGACGAGAGACTCTAGAACCAGTGGAGGAGAGGAGGGAGCTGCTGCTCACTTCTTCTTCCTCTTCTTCTTCTGTGGTTGTGGGGGGGTGTCCTCTGCCGCCTGCGAGGCCTCCTGACTCTGTCAACAGGACGGGAGAGAGCGCTCAGAGGTTTAATCCCTTCCCCTACTGGCCCACCAGGCTAGTTGAACAGATGTTGGTATTGTTGTCGTGCTGAAGGGTTATACCTGCTGGCTCGCGTCCTGCTCCTGCAGCGCTGCGTCCAGGGTGGCAGCGTTGATGCGGAAGTCTCTGGAGGTGCTGAGCTTCATGTACTGCATCAGATTGACCTGGAGACAAACATCAAGTCACAAACCGCCGGCGGCTACGAAAAGGACACGAGTGGGAAACGGCATCGGTTCGGTTGTTATTATGTTATTTTTGTTAGATGATTATGTCTCATGCAGCTCAGAGGTACCTTGGACTTCTTGGAAAGCGTGATGAGGAATTTCTCGTATTGTTCGATGCTGAAGATTAAGTTGGGAATGGCCTTGGTCTCTCTGAGGAGCTTGGCCTGTTGAAGACATTATAACACGATGGCCGTAAGCAATCCTTCAGCACCTGCCTGATGTTGTTGTGCTGTACGCCTATTTAAGGATTAAAGTGTATTTTTGGACTAATGTGGTCGTGTTGTGTTTGTCAGTTTGGGTGACGATTTGTCTTTCTTACGGTGACCATGCTGGCTTCATCCCTCCTCTTTTTCTTCTTATCGTTCCCGGCCAGTTCTCCAGTCTAGAGGCAGAGAGGGTTGAGACAGACTTCAGTGGCCACGAGATTTCAGAGGCTCTGTATAGAACTGCCGGTACGCAATGCACAATAGTGTCAGTTCTATACAGAGCTACGACGTTTAGGATCCCAGAAATGTTTAACAATTGTAACAAAATAGTTTATGATGACTAATCTTTAATGTTCACATACCTGGACAAAGGTGATGAATGAGTAGCACTGAGGCGTGAGATGAGACCCAGATAGCCTCACCTGTAGCAAGGAAATGTTCACACGGTGAGAAACCCATTGAAAGAGCGACGGTGACTTGAAACCTATTCTCTAAGTTTTTGAAACCCACCAGCTTCTCGAACCTGGTTGGCAGCGCCCCCGGCTGGCTGGTGCACACCTGTATGTACTGAAACAAATGGAGGAGAAACCAGGCTGCTTAGACTGGAGGCCTGGCCAGTAGAGGGTGCTAGACCCTCTGCTCTTAGCGTGACTGGTGAACGCGTCACTAAACTACCATTTCTCAACCTTTGTTTTGCCTCTCAGGGCTATGCCCTCGTAGTCTATTAGAATAATACTTATTCGCGGGGTTCTTAGCTGACTACGGTTCGTGTTGGTCAAGGGGTTGATTTTTGTTCTTAATAGCAAACGCTTTCATTGGTATAGTTTCCCCAGGTTTCATAGTTGCTCGCCTACTTGCTGGGCCAGGGAGGCGGAGTTCTGCATACATTCAAGGGTGGTGTAGAGGATGACCAATATATTGGACCAGGGTGGTGTAGGTGACTTACGTATTTGACCGGGTGGTGGAGGTGACTTACGTATTTGACCAGGGGGGTGTAGGTGACTCACGTATTTGACCAGGGTGGTGTAGGTGGTGTAGGTGACTCACGTATTCGACCAGGGTGGTGGTGGGGGTGGTGTAGGTGACTCACGTATTTGACCAGGGTGGTGAGGGTGGTGTAGGTGCGGCTGAGCGCCCGCAGCAGTGTGTCGGTGCCCCCCCCGGGCAGCAGGGCGGTCTGCACCAGCTCGTTGAGCGCCGTCAGCAGAGTGCCCAGCTGCACGGTCATGGCCTTCTCCACCGGGTCCTGAGGAGGGGCCGTCAGGGGGCCCTCACCTGGACACGTGCACACACACGTCATGCATTAACACACACGCAGGCATTAACACACACGCAGGCATTAACACACACGCACGCATTAACACACGCGCACGCATTAACACACGCGCACGCATTAACACACGCGCACGCATTAACACACGCGCACGCATTAACACACGCGCACGCATTAACACACACGTCACGCATTAACACACACGTCACGCATTAACACACACGCACGCATTAACACACACGTCACGCATTAACACACACGCAGGCATTAACACACACGCAGGCATTAACACACACACACACGCATTAACACACACACACGCATTAACACACACGCAGGCATTAACACCCACGTCCCGCATTAACACACGCGCACACAACAACACATGCATTAACACACAGGCACACACGTCATGCTTTAACATACATAAACAGTCAAATACAAACATGCGTTAACACAAGTCACACGAATTAACACAGAAACACACATGCATGCATTCATTCATTAAACAGACACAAAGGCATGCATTTACACAAACAAGCGCACATGTCATGCATTAACACATAAGCGTCACATTTACACACATCACATTAACACACACAAGTGCACTAACACACACACGCCTGCTTGCTTTCATGTGAATTCTGTAGGCCCAACACATCGCTTGGTGTCTTAGTTGTGATTTGACAAAATAGCATAAATTATTTGCATTCCTTTTTTTTGATAATGGTGAAGGGATGTATGAAGACGGGTGCAACTAGATGTTTAGGGGGGTCCTGGAGGCAACGTGATGATCATGAAACAGTGATAAAGGGCTCCTGCTCACCAGCGCTGGGTCGGTCGGCCTTCTTCTTGGCGATCAGCCAGTCCACTTCGTCCAGGACCTTGTCCGCCTGAGCCAGGATCAGAAGCTACGGGACACCCAGCACGTCAACGGCTACAAACGCTGTTAAACAATTAGGAACAAAAGCTACGGTACACAAAGCACGTCGATGACTTCAGACACTATCAAACGGTTAGGAACCGAGCCAAACAAACGCAAACTCACCGCTGCAGTGGAGGCCGTCTTCGGGTTCACGATAGAGAAGTGGGACTGTGTCTCCACCTCCACATCCTGTCAGGATAAACAGACTCTTAAACATGAAGGTTGGAGCCCTCTTATCTTAACCTGCTATCTTTGTTGTATACGGGGAATGGGTTAACCTAACAATTGCTAGTGCTTGGCCCTGCCTTGGTTCTATGAACATCCTTAATCTACCGAAAGTGATATATTGTTTCTCTTTCTTATAAGAAATTGTACTTAGTTGTTAGTCGCTCTGCATAAAACAAGTGCTAAATGTAAATGGTGCTAACCGTTCAACAGTCGACCTGGTGTCCTCAGATACTCGTTCTATTCTGCCTTCATCTGACCTTTAAGTACAATGTACCACAATGAAGGGTTTGTGATGAAACCTCTTGATAGGTAGTGAAAGAACACAACGTACCTGGTCGATGTCGCCCATCTGGCTGTGGATGTCTTGGCACAGCTCCAGCATCAGGCAGACTGGACTCTTATACAGCACATGCAGGCCAAAGAGCAAGGAGAGCAAGCCCTTGGTGAAGGCAATGTCCTCTGTTAGAGACAGGGCGACAGACGGCACAGAGTGAGGAGACCCTAATAATGGACCCCTGGCAGAAGATGTCAGAAAAACTAAATACTCAAGACTCACCGAAACTAGTCTCCTTGCAGATTTTCACAGTCCAAGTGATCATTGAAACAAACTGGATTGGATAAACATTAGGTATGTCATTAACAATGTGGTGTTGCGCTGCATTGTTGAGATAGATGTATTAAAGCTTGGGTAGGCAAAGTATTTTAGGAGCATTATATTTTAGGTCATATTGGTTTGAGGTAGGGGTGTGAATTTTTTGGGCCGGATACACTCAAAATGTTGCTTATTCTGGCTTGTTTCTCCAGATTACCCACACTAGCTTTAAAATAATAAGAATTCATTCAACTCAAGGAGGCAATAAACAACATTTTTAATCATTCAAATGAAACACCAGAGCTGTTCTTTGGCAGTACTCTCTATGCATATGAATCTGGGTCTTGAGCGTACCTGCTGGGAGGAGGGCTCTAGCTGGCGGGAGAGCACACTCAAGATGCTGATCAAAAGCTGAGCCTCCTTGCTGTTGAACTCCTCTTCTAAACCACTCAGCTGGTTGAACAGCGACCTCTGTGGACAGGGAAGAGAACGCACCCAATCAAGCACCCTTCTACGGGGGAGCGGTATGCATCTACAACTAAAGACATCAGGGAGTGTTCGACTGTGTGAGCAGACCTGGAACTGCCGGATGTAGAAGAAGGAGATCTCTGTGATGTCGTCTGCGTTGGGCTCTGGGTCGTCTGAGGTCGTATCTGCTCCAACAGAAACCAACCTTTACTACACGCGGAGTATTGACGCGGAGTATGTCTTGGATTGTGATGGTATTTGTGGACATATATCCTTGCCCAATGCAGCTTGTTGGTGGTTGTTGTGTGTGTGGCACTATTGTGAAAGATGCAACTAACACAAAACCAGTTGATGGCCACACATGGCGTCAGATTCTGATGGCATGAACTGTTTTTGTGTGTTTTTGCACGGTTGTGCTTGTGCAAGTCTACTGTATGCATGTATGCGTGTCTATATTATGCAACACAAACACAAAACCAGTTCATGGCGTCAGAATCAGAAACATTAACTGCTTTTATGTGTGCTCGCAGGATTGTGCGTGCGAAAGTCTGCGTTTTATGTATGTGCGTGTGTATTAGGGCCGGATGTTAAACTAATTTTGATCGCGATTTCAATTTTAGCATCAAACGATCACAAAACTAATATAATCGAATTTTCATTTCTTTTTCAACGGCTGGATACATATCTGTAAATTATTTTGGATTTGAACATTTTCTTTTTGACCATTTTGTGTATTTATTTTAAGGCAACATTTCAAAGTTCTGAGTTACAAAGTGTTTTCGGGGAGAGACATGCAGAATGAATGCATCATGTTTTCAAACTCAAATCCTGACTTCAATATTGACCAAAATAATCGTGATTCCGATTTTTTCCATAATCAAGCAGCCCTAGTGTGTGTGCGTGTGTGTGTCCCACCCGTGGTCATGGTGGAGAGCAGCTGGGCCGTCCTGTCGGGGTAGCGCTGGGTGCAGGTGGTGAAGATCCGAAGCAGACCCTCCAGACACATCTGGGACAGGCTGCAGCGCTTTTCCTTCTTCCCCCCCGCCTCCACCACCCCCGGGATGTTGGTGTAGCGCCACATCAGCACCCTACACACAGACAGACAGACAGACAGACGGACGTTCAAAGCCGGGCCTTATATCCATTTTCTGGTGACAGGCTGTGGACCCAGACGGAGGCCGCTATGGGCGTGGCGGCGGGTGTGGTTGTCGTGGTTACCCAGTGAGGTCACACAGGAAGCCGAAGGCCTTGTCGGGGGCGTGTCCGTCGGGGCCGTCCGTGTGCCCGCTGTCCTCCAGCTGCTGGATCTTCTGCAGCGCCACGGCCAGCGCGTACCGCAGGAAGTCCGGGCTGGAGCGCAGCACGCTCAGCCCCTCCTCGCGGCTCAGGGTGCTGTCCCTGGGGACACGGAGCAGCACGACGCGGGCTAGGGTCAGTACGGGAGGGACACGGAGCAGCACGACGCGGGCTAGGGTCAGTACGGGAGGGACACGGAGCAGCTAGGGTCAGTGCCGGAGCCCACAGCGCTCCTCTGGGTTTAAACGGTTCTACGTCCCTTTACAAGGTTCAGAGAGAGGGGTGTTCACAAATCCTCCAATCTGGATAGCCACCAAATAATGTCCACTTAATTAACATTAAAGAACAAAGTATGTGTTACCAGAGGTTCAAGAAAAGAAACATTATAAAATAACTAAACTAAACATAAATAATACTTGAACATCTTGAGTTAGGAGTATTTATACTGCACTGTGTCTGGTAAGTGTATGTTCTAACTGAAGAATTGTGAGTATTAATACTGTACTATGTGTTGATACTCCAGGCATGTGGTGTACCTGAACAGCGTGGTGAGCTGGGAGTATTAATACTGTACTATGTATTTATACTCCAGGTGTGTGTTGTACCTAACAGTGTGGTGAGCTGGGAGTATTAAAACTGTATTATGTATTAATACTCCAGATGTGTGGTGTACCTGAACAGCGTGGTGAGCTGGGAGTATTAATACTCCAGGTGTGTGGTGTACCTGAACAGCATGGTGAGCTGGGAGTATTAATACTCCAGGTGTGTGCTGTACCTGAACAGCGTGGTGAGCTGGGAGTATTAATACTCCAGGTGTGTGGTGCACCTGAACAGCGTGGTGAGCTGGGAGTATTAATACTGTACTATGTATTTATACTCCAGGTGTGTGTTGTACCTGAACAGCGTGGTGAGCTGGGAGTATTAATACTCCAGGTGTGTGCTGTACCTGAACAGCGTGGTGAGCTGGGAGTATTATTACTCTAGGTGTGTGCTGTACCTGAACAGCGTGGTGAGCTGGGAGTATTAATACTCCAGGTGTGTGGTGCACCTGAACAGCGTGGTGAGCAGCGTGCTGACGAAGCCCATGGACAGCAGGCTGCGGGGGGGCTTGGCCGAGGTGCGGCCCTTTCCTGACTTCTCCTTCAGGATCTCTGCTAGCTTCTGGTAGCGCTGGAACAGCTCCAGCAGCTCCTCCAGACCACTTTTACTATGAGGGGGGGGGGGGGGGGGGTTACAACGCCAGATTAAACCCAGGCACTGTGCAGGGGCAGGGGCAGGCGGAGACAGAACCCTGGACATGAGACGCCCAAGAACATGAGGAGAACCGAGACGTTCCAAGGCCGGGCAAGAGATTAATGGCCGATAAGACGGAATGATTCAGACACTAGCATCCACAAAGATATCATAAGACTCATAAAATAACTAGGTGGGTGAGGAGATAGAGCGGGTTGGCTGGTAAACTGAAGGTTGCTAGTTCGATCCACGGCTCCTCCTAGCGTTTGAGGTTTGAGTGTTTGAGGTTTACATTAGCAAGGCACCTTACCCTGACTGCTCCGATGAGCTGGCTGTCGCATTGCATGGTTGACACCGCAGTTGGTGTGTGAATGTGTGCATGAATGGGTGAATGTCTTTGAGTGGCCACTGGTTAGAAAGGCGCTATATAAATGCAGTCCATTTACATAAAATACATATTAGTTTGTGCTATTAAAGCTCTGTTAACTAGCACCGTTTATATCCACAAAATAGGAAATGTTTGAACAATGGTGACTTTATTTTTGCGATCTTCGTTTGGTTGGCTGAAACCTCGCCCTCTAGTGTACATTCGGTGTAAGGACACGTTGGGCAGGAGCCCCAGATCAGTATCAATGCTGCGGCCTTCCCCCTTCGAGTTGAGTCTGTCGCTACGGAGCCACAGCCGTACCTGTAGTTGGCCTTGATGAAATTGTACTCCAGCAGAACCTCGTACACGCCCATCACCAGCACGGCATAGATGCTGTTCTTCACCCCCACGCTCGATGCGGTGGAGAACTCTGCCGACTTGTCCTGATGGACACAGAGAGGTACTGCGCTCATTCATCAACACACTAATATAATGGTCCTTTAGCTTTCTTAATTGTATTTATTGGGGGACGGACACGCGCGCACACACACACACACACACACACACACACACACACACACACACACACACACACACACACACACACACACACACACACACACACACACACACACACACACACACACACACACACACACACACAACTCCATTATGACGCCTCAACACGCACCAGTTCGAAGTCCTCCAGCTCGCTCTTCACCAGGCGGCGCGTCACGCTGTCCAGGATGGCCATCAGCTCAGACTTGTACCCGCCCTCTTCGTCATCCTCCTCCTCCTCGTCACTGTCGTTGGGCCTGGCCAACGGCCGCTGGCTCTGCAGCCAGAGCAGGCTGTGCACAGTACAGCTCAGCAGGTGGCCCTGGGAGAGGGCGAGGGACGCGTCTCAGCGGCAGAAACTACTATGGACGTTTGAGGGGGGGGCTTTTATTTTGAAACATACCAGGGGTTCCTGCAGGAAGACTTGGTCCCCCTGAGCTGTGATGCAGGGCTCCAGTTTGACCGGAGGCATGAGGTCTTGCTCCGGCTCATAGTAGCGTCTCAACTAGGCGCACACACGTATAAACCAGAGACAGTGAGACCCAAGATGTGTCACAATTCCTTGTCTTCCCATATTGAGACCTTTACACCCATAGTATCTATAGTATATTTAGCCCAGTGGCTAGTGTGTGTGTGTGTGTGTGTGTGTGTGTGTGTGTGTGTGTGTGTGTGTGTGTGTGTGTGTGTGTGTGTGTGTGTGTGTGTGTGTGTGTGTGTGTGTGTGTGTGTGTGTGTGTGTGTGTGTGTGTGTGTGTGTGTACCACATACCTGTGACAGCAGGGTCTGCATGATTGAACTAGCGAGCTGAGAGTTCCGACGCAGTACATCATAGAAACCCTTCACAGAGAAAAGCAATCAAACAAAAAGGACAATGTCCTCCAAATGTCTGAGCATCAGCCACTTGGTTCCACTCTGGATGAAAGCATACGCCCGATGAGTGAACGTGAGGACGAACAGAGCGCTGGGGCGGGAAGGCGGGTCCTACCTCATACAGCATGAGACGCACGTCGGCCTGTTGCCCTAGGCAACGCCGCAGGCCGCTCAGGATCTCCAGGCAGAAGGCCTCGTTGGCGGCCGAGTTGTAGCGGGAGTGGACGTCGACCTGGATCTACAGGGAGGACATCTTTCAACACAACGCTCCCTCCTTTAGCTCACCCTACGACCTCGGTTTGCCCACCGTGGGGTCTGACTTCGCCTGGGAACCAGACGCTTCTTAGAGCTCTGGGTTAGTAACTCTGGGTTCCCCTCCCGTTCACAAAGATCTCCAGCAGACCTGGCCCGGGCCGGGCTAGGTTTAAAACCTGGCTGGGGTTAGCTGTACCTGGCTGGGTTGGGCTGTACCTGGCTGGGGTTGGCTCTACCTGGCTGGGGTTGGCTGTACCTGTCTGGGGTGGGCTCTACCTGGCTGTGGTGGGGTGGGCTCTACTTGGCTGGGGTAGGCTCTATCTGGCTGGGGTAGGCTCTATCTGGCTGGGGTGGGCTGTACCTGGCTGGGGTGGGGTGGGCTGTACCTGGCTGGGGTGGGGTGGGCTGTACCTGGCTGGGGTGGGGTGGGCTCTACCTGGCTGGGGTAGGCTTACCCTGGCTGGGGTAGGCTTACCCTGGCTGGAGTAGACTCTACCTGGCTGGAGTAGACTCTACCTGGCTGGAGTAGACTCTACCTGGCTGGAGTAGACCCTACCTGGCTAGAGTAGACTCTACCTGGCTGGGCTAGACCCTACCTGGCTGGAGTAGACCCTACCTGGCTGGAGGAGATGCCCTGGCTGGCCTGGCTGGCCTGGCTGGAGGCGAGGCTTCCCAGCACTTTGAAGTTCTTCAGCAGCAACAGGAAACCGGTCACTGCAGACTTCCTGCCGTCCAGCTGACTGAATGACACGGAGCACATATGGCAGATGAAGCGGTTATTTATGTGTTAAGAGGGGGTTCATCAGCTAGCAGTAGTTAAGTGTGCATGTTTTTACCTGGAGAACATGGCCTTGCGGAGGACCAGGATCAGAGAATCCTTCAGGGACATGCTGACCTTCAGCAACGGCTGAAAAAGTCAAAACCCCAGAACTCAACACTCCGCTCAAAAACCTTTCATCATTCAAGCTTAAAAGCCTACTGCTGATGATCTGGACCAATCACAACCTTCAGACTTCAAACGCAATCACGGTTGGTATATGTGGGCGGGAAGTATGATCAGCCTGCATATGTAAACATGGAGACTGATGTGTCCTCAGTCAATTCAGACAATTCAGTGGAAGATTAAGGAACTTAAGAAATTGTATCATTATAAGAGTTGGGTCAAAGGGTGATCGAGGAAAACCCCTGGAGATTTAGTAGGAAGCACGAGACAAATCCCCTCAGACGGACTGTTTGGAATCCGAGGAGCAGCTCCCTATGGTGTCTGATAGCATGCAAGGTGCATGTCCCTCAGTCCATCTGCGTCGCCCTCTGTAACGTACCTGGACAGCTTTGAGCAGACCCTGCACTGTGGCCAGCGGGAGGTAGGAGAGGTTGTCGAACGTCTCCGTCACTTTAGACGCCGACTCCAGGAGGATCATGGGAGCAGAAACCACGATGTCGGAGAACAGGTCTGCCCAAAGAAGACAACCGCAAGAAAGAATCACAACCCAGTTGAAACTTTCTGCCCAGTAACGCGTCTCAGTGGTTGAGATCTCACCCATGTAGTGGTGAATAGGGGAGGGAGGGAGGGATCTCACCCATGTAGTGGTGAACAGAGGAGGGAGGGAGGGAGGGATCTCACCCATGTAGTGGTGAACAGAGGAGGGAGGGAGGGAGGGATCTCACCCATGTAGTGGTGAACAGAGGAGGGAGGGAGGGAGGGATCTCACCCATGTAGTGGTGAACAGAGGAGGGAGGGAGGGAGGGATCTCACCCATGTAGTGGTGAACAGAGGAGGGAGGGAGGGAGGGATCTCACCCATGTAGTGGTGAATAGGGGAGAGGAGGGATGATCTCACCCATGTAGTGGTGAACGGGGGAGGGAGGGATGATCTCACCCATGTAGTGGTGAACGGGGGAGGGAAGGAGAGAGGGAACTCACCTATGTAGTGGTGCACAGGGGAGGCCGTCTTGGTGACTAATCGATTCAACACCTGCTCTAATATTTCCCCTCGGATGGGCTCATGCATCTGTAGGAGTTAAGCAGATGTTTCAGACAATGATTCATTTTTATGATTCATAAAGTATAAATTATTATAACAAACTAACCCTAAAACAAATTCACACTCACACACACGTCAATCTGACTTGGCCAATGCCCACATTAAAAAGTACAGACATATTTATCAATCATCACTTCTTATATTATAATAGATTTACCTGAAGATTACATGAAAAAGTACATGAGACATTGTTCAATCATTAACCCAATCAATAAATATAAATATTACTTTAACTCAGATAAGACATGAAATAAGTTCAGAAAACATTGATCCATCGTTAAACCTAACCCAATCAATAAATAAATACTAATATTAAAATAACTTAATGGACATGAAATAAGTGCAGAAGACATCCGTCATGTCCACCAAAGGTAACCATATCCATGAGCTCCACACCTTGAAGCCCTCCAGGAGGACCTGTCTCCCCAGCAGACAGGCCTGCTGGGTGGGGGTCCTGGCTGCCCCAGAGGGCCCCGACTCGGCAGGCTTCCCGAACGGCCCTGGTTTGGGCCCAAACGTGTCCATGAGGAAGAAGCCCAACTGGACCAGGCCTTGGGTCACATGGTCCCAGCCGAACACACTGATTGGGCAAAGGGGAGGAATAATGAGAGGGGAAGCACCGCTACGGTATTGAACGCACAAACAACCCGAATGTATTAAAAAAATATGGAAATAAAATGAAATGACTGTAGTACTGTATTAAAATATTTAATCGTGATTAATCACATTAATGTCATAGTTAACTCACGATTAATCGCAAATGTTTTTTCTATGCTAAATATCCCATTAATTTTTCTCATTTTAATGCTCTTATCAACATGGAGAAGTGCATCGGCTTGCCTTGTGCAAATGTATTTTTATTGATAACAACATTGTCATATACTTAAAAAAAAAGCGTATAGTGCAATTAAACGATGAACATACAAACATACTGCTTTGAACATAGCATTCAGGCTACTGCTTCTTTGTTTTGAGCCCAAAAAAAAAAAAAAATGGTAAATTCGTCTGTTGGTCATATCTTTTGCATAAACATACGCCCTTTATCAGGGGCGTAGCCACTTGGGGGTCAGGGGGGGGCATTCAGAGGATGGCCACCCCCCCCCAGCAATAATGTAATAATAATTTCTCTACAGCAAATTATAATATACAATGCATTTTCAGGGACTTGGGCCTAACACATTCAGCCAGTTGGAACAGAAGAACATATCAGCATAGGCCTTTTTAGTAAGCAGGATTTGATGCTGCATTCCTACACTTATAAAATGCAATTCAATGTGGAACTAATCCAAGTATTCACATTGCAATACTCAGATTGAGTGATGTAATAAGTTACATATTACATTTTTTGCGATTAATCACATTAATGTCATAGTTAACTCACGATTAATCGCAGGGTTAGGGTTATATATATACATACATATATTATATATATACATACATATAGTATATGTATATATATATATATATATATATATGTGTGTATATATATACACACATACATAGTGTTGGGGAGTAACGGAATACATTTTTAACAGAAACAGAATATTTTATGTGAATCTATTTTACCACTTTTAACAGATGAATAAATAAAGACACTGAAAAGGGAAAATTGGTAAGTTCGTCTGTTGGTCATATCTTTTGCATAAACATACGCCCCTTATCAGGGGCGTAGCCACTTTCGGGCATGGGGGGTCAGGGGGGGCATTCAGAGGATGGCCATCCCCCCCCCCGCAATAATGTAATAATAATTTCTCTACAGCAAATTAATGCATTTTCAGGGACTTGGGCCTAGCACAATTCAGCCAGTTGGAACAGAAGAACATACCAGCATAGGCCTTTTTAGTAAGCAGGATTTGATGCTGCATTCCTACACTTATAAAATGCAATTCAATGTGGAACTAATCCAAGTATTCACATTACAATACTCAGATTGAGTGATGTAATAAGTTACATGTTACATTTTTTGGCATGTATTCTGTAACTGAATACATTTTAATAGTATCCTTCCCAACACTGCATACATACATACATACATACATACATACATACATACATACATACATACAGAGAGAGAGAGAGAGAGAGAGAGAGAGAGAGAGAGAGAGAGAGAGAGAGAGAGAGAGAGAGAGAGAGAGAGAGAGAGAGAGAGAGAGAGAGAGAGAGAGAGAGAGAGAGAGAGAGAGAGAGAGGAGAGAGAGAGAGAGAGAGAGAGAGAGAGAGAGAGAGAGAGAGAGCTGCCTTTAAATAACACAACGTCTGAATCGGGTTGTTGGGTTCGTTTTCCAGACCTGTTGCTGACGGTGTCGCGGATCATCTGGGCCACGCTGCAGCACTCGGGGAACAGGTCCTTCAGCATCTTGGAGCCCTGCTTCAGGAATTCGTCCCTGAAGCTCTTGGTGATGGCCCCTTTAAGGAGTTCGAACACCTGCCCAAAGCAAGTGGCACACAATCAGGAACGTGCAAGTCGAGACAGAGCTGAGTGATGTAGATGTCTGATAGGGGGGGGGGGGGGGGGGGGGGGGGGGGAGTCCTCCTCTTACCTGGTCCTCGTATCGCTGGATGCGGGCCACTGAAAGCAACAGCGCCACGCCGAAAGGACAAAGGTCTCCGTAGGATAACTGCAGAGGAAGTTATTAAGAGTGTCAGAATGATGAGTCCGTTCACAGGGACGATGTACTGTTCACTGCTGAACAGGGGAGGGAGGGAGGGAGATACCACCTATGTAGTGGTGAACGGGGGAGTGAGATAGTGGAAGGAGTTCAAATAAAGGACTTGAAAAGGTCGTGACCTTTAGGCTTTTGAGGAACTCCCTCCCGAGGTCGTGGTCCAGGCGGATGGCGAAGACGATGTGGAGGATGGCGGTGCCCTCCACATGCCTCAGCTGGTCCTTGGGGATGGCCTGCACCTCCAGCTCCATGCTCCTACACAAAGTTCTGCGTTAGAGCCAGCAAACGCACACACACATACACACACACACACACATCCCTAACCGACACACACCAGCTCCACCGGGGTCCAGAGCTCCAAGGCTGGACCGGTGTTCTAAACACCTGAAGATCTCAGATGACTTTATGGATCAGGGGGAAAATGTTATTTCTATAATAAGATAAAAAGGTATCTGACACAAAGTACGGCACAGAACAATAAGGCCAATGTGCACGACAAAAGTTTGTTTGTAAATAAAGCAAATATGCATATAGAAAAGCACATAAGGCTTGCATGCTGTTTATACATAAATATGTGTGACGCTGTGATGTTTTTATCACTTACTCTCCACGATCTTGTTCATCTTTCTGCTGAAGGTCTTGCTCATTAAAGTAACCGATGATTCCATCCAGGACCTGCTTCTTACAGCCCTGTGAGACGGGTAGGATGCATCAACAATCATTTAATGGTCTCCATGTAACCAATTACAACTTATTTTCCCCAAATGATGGATAGCTGCATCAGTAAGAAATGGCTGGAGAGCAGAAGCATTTCCTGCTGTCTGCGGTAGCTTTAAGTTAACAAGGGCCAGTTCCTTATGGCAGAACATTGCGATGAGAACAAACTCTCTGATAGAGTGAGGAGAGTCCTCAGTCCTGCCACCGACGGGGTTCGAACCGTCCACCCCGAGATGAGAAAGACAATACGGCCAAGTGACTGTAGAGACTCGGGTCTTCCTCTTCCAATCCCGGGGTGGCCGGTTGGAGACCCTGCGGTGTGGCCTTGTAGCGTCAGAGAAGCCGCTACAAGGTGCTACATGTGCGTGCACACCTTGGCAGACAGCAGCAGCAGCTGGTAGATCAATGGTGGGACCTCCTGTAGCTCCAGCTTGCTGAACATCCTGAGAACCTTCTCCACCAGGAACTGCAGCTCCTCTGGAGACAAGGGGACGTCCCTGAAGAGGAGACACCAGATGGACCAGACAGGGGTTTAAGGAAAAAGGTTATGGGTTTGATTACAATATCCTCAATAATGCCTCACTGTAGGCACCATAGAGCAAGATGCCCTTACCCCTACCTGCTCCTTAATGACCTGTCTCTGTACTGTCTAACCCCTACCTGCTCCTTAATGACCTGTCTCTGTACGGTCTAATCCCTACCTGCTCCTTAATGACATGTCTCTGTACGGTCTAACCCCTACATGCTCCTTAATGACATGTCTCTGTACGGTCTAACCCCTCCATGCTCCTTAATTGCTTGTCTCTGTGCCGTCCAACCCCTACATGCTCTCTAATGACATGTCTCTGTACCGTCTAACCCCAACTGCACCCTGATGACCTGTCTCTGTACTGTCTAACCCCTACCTGCTCTGTAATGACCTCTCTGTAGTGTCTAGCCCCTACCTGTTCCCTATTGACATGTCTTTGTACTGTCCAACTCCTACCTGCTCCTTAACAACATGTCCTAAAATTCAGTTTAATTCACTGAATTGACTACATTGGATGAAAGCATCTGCTAAATTACTAAATATAATTTTAAGCAGTTATAACCGTGTTACATAGACAACAAACGAGGAATACGACGTGACGAAGGCAAACTTACCGAAACATGGTGGTCAAATGGATCACACACTTTGGCTCCCATCTGCATGAACACACACACACACACACACACACACACACACACACACACACACACACACACACACACACACACACACACACACACACACACACACACACACACACACCTTAGGATAGTATGCCATAGAGCTCAGCTGTGTATACCAAGGCCTGTATCTCTAATCTCATCTTTATTTCATCTCGACTTGTTTTTTTACATGGAAGTCGAGTCCACAGATTTCCTGACAAGAACCCTTAAACTCCAACTGAACTTAAGATACATGTGTGAGCAATGAGCCAAGTGTGCAGTAGGCAGTGGACGGAAGCTGTAGTGGAGGAGACAATCGTTTAGTAGCTGTTCACCTGCTGGAGCAGAGGCTGTTGATGAGTTGCTTCTTGTACTCCTCTCCACTCAGTTCTCCTGGAAGTAAGAGAAACCATGAGGAACTACGAAGACACTTTGTAGGACTAAATTCATACAAGCCCTACAAGAACAAACACATGTCTAAACACAACAGAAGTTTCATAGCAAATATCTGTATGGGCCTCATTCACCAAGCAGCTATCTTGATTAGGCCGAGCTAGGGCCGAACTGAGAGGGCTGTACCAATAGTTACCTTTGCCAAATGACAGTGATTCACAGGCGGCCAGGGCCGTCAGCACGCTAGGAAACAGCTCCAGAGACTTCCCACTGGCCATCTTGCCCGACTTGATGGCCTCCACAAAATGGGAGGCCACTTCTGCCAAACATGCTCCGGATAGATTCGGAGCCTGTCACAAAAAACAAGAAACGTAAAGTGTGAAAGTGTACAAGTCAAAGATGGATTGGAAATAGTTGGTAGGTAAGGTTCATGTTATTAACTATTAGGACATAGGGATATAAATGAAACATGTTGAAAACAAGCTACTGATAGACATTCAACTTTACATTTTGGACATTTATTAGACGCTTTCTTCCAAAGTGACTGATAATAGACAAACAGAGCCCTGTGATATCTAATAGTTGCAGGGGTCTGTGTCAATGCATCGACATGATAAAAAGGTCCAAAGGTCCGTTTTATTAATTGACAGCATTGATCCGTCAGGTCAGATCAACCTATTGGGTCACGAAGAAGACTTTCACCTCCAACATGAGCAGACCAATGATGTCGGCTGCCACCTCTGACTGCAGATCCCCGGACTCACACAGCGGGATAAAGTGCTGATACAGGAGCAGTCTCCTGCCCGAGCCTTTGGGGTCATTGTGGGGCGACCCTGTTTAAATGTTAAATAAAGGACGTTTTATTAGGTTTTGAAAAAGGGCATTTAATAACAACTAAAAATTAAAACAAGAAGATGATGAAGAAGGATCCCTACAATAACAATAGGTATCCACATATACTCTGTGAATACCTAAAAATATGACATCTCTAAGGTTATACTTTATTTGGGATTCGAGCCATTCACCTTTGAAGATCCCTTTGATCGTGGCTCCTATATTCTTCCCCTTCAGTGCGGCGTTGGTGAGAACTTTGATCAGCTGGCAGAGGAACGAGGCAAAGGGTGAAAGGTCATGCAGCAGAATGTGTCAGGGCAGGGGACACCTACCTTGTAGATCATTCAATTCAATTGTATTTGTAGCCCTGAATCACCGGTAGTCTCAAAGGGCTTAACAGGCCATGTATTTATGACAACCCCCTGACCCTAGCCCCACAGAGGGCAAGATAAAATTCCGTTAATTAGCAAGGAAGAAATCTTGAGGAGGAACGCAGAGTTGGGGATCCCTCCCTTCAGGGATGTTCAGACTTCAGAGTGCAATGGCTTCCATAATTGACACACACACACACACACACACACACACACACACACACACACACACACACACACACACACACACACACACACACACACACACACACACACACACACACACACACACACACACACATAAATCGGTGATGGGGTGCTGGCATCCAGTCGAAGTCACCGCAACACGCAAGCATCATGTATGGTGACAACTTTAAAGGTTACCTGGTCGTTGGATAAGGATGACAGGTACTGCTGAAGCTCCCCCGGCCCGTCTCCTCCTTCCGACAGCGACAGGATCTTGTCCATCACAGCTATCATGGTGAATTTAGAACAACCTGGAAGGACAACCGAGTTTCGTGGAGGAAAATGTTCTGTTCCTGTACCGATTGTTATGGTATGCAGGGGTTTCCTATTCACAATCTCCCGCCAGACATGTTCCTGCTACGGTTGCCAGATCCGTATCGAAGCGGTCCGTATTTTCAGATCGTAAACAGTGTCTTATTTTCTGTCTTTTAAGTTGTAAGATAGAATGCTCTTTGGTTTAAACGATAGCTTACATTCGATAAAAGTGTTAACAAGCCCTGCGTATGTTTTACTTGTGGAAAAAAACATTATCTCAAATATAGTCATAAATATGTCGTATACGTTCTTTTGACAAACCTGGCAACAACGCGATTTCCGGATGACGTCAGCTGCCCAACAGAATGTTATTATATGTATGTTATTTTATTTTATTACGTTCTGACAGATTAAATGTATAAAACTTGTATATTCATCATTTATATTTATCAATTATACATATTTATTAATATTTCCAAGTGATTTGTTCTTCGTGGGAGATGATGATGCGTCACCTAGGATTTGTACCGCCACCTATTGGACTGATGGAGTATTATGTTATGAAGGGATGAACAGTTCATCCTATCAATGATTACGAACAGGTGCTTGGCTAGGGATTAGGGAGATAGTTTATATCGATATATAGATCAGCCATACCCGTCGTCGGGTCACCGAGACCTGGCTGCGATAACGCGGGTGTCCTTTGAACTGCGACGCAGCGGCACGCGATTAGACGTCGGGAGACTCGAGTTTACGCCCATCGTCACAGAACAGGACCCAAGGACAGACCCTCTCACACCAACCACCCACACACACACATACACACACAAACAGCCACTGGCTCCCCGACCGCAGTGTGTATCCATGTGTTGGGGTGATGTAACGCTGGCCCTCTGGTGACTACGGATGGCGGTGTGTGCCAGGCTTTGCGGAGTGGGCCAGTCGCGGAGGTGCAGGCGACGACAGCGACACGGAGGCCAGGATCAGCCGGTCAGCGACTCTGACGTGGACATGGACGATGAGGAGGACGAGCGGATCGTGGGCCAGAAGCAGGCCGCCGGTGGCTGCGACGGCCTCGACTGCCAGGCTGCAGGCTCCAGCGGTGGCCCCGGTGACGTGTGTTGTGAACACGCCAGCGGCTGCAGGCCCCAGGGGCTGCTGGGACGGGCCATCACGGGACCTCCAAACCCGCAGTCGCTGCTGGATCTGCCGCCGGAGCTGCTGGTTGAGATCTTCTCCCTGCTGCCCGGGACGGCGCTGCCTACCGTCGCTCTGGTCTGCAAGCAGTTCAAGCAGATCCTCAACACCGAGACGATCTGGAGGAGACGATGCGCTGCAGGTAAATCTAGGCTTAGTGTTACTGTCAGTGACCACTTGTTATTGACATGTGTATGAATCGTAATGTATATGTATCTATGTATTTAGATGCATGTATGCAATCAAACGACATCAAGCACATTCCTTTGTTGCCATATGTACCTGCATAGGATGTGCACCTGTCTCTCTTGTTGACTGTGATCACACCTAACCTAACCGTGAAAACCCTGGCATTATTGATGCAAATCCAGCCATGCATTTGATTTTAGAACGGTACATTTTACTGATGAAACTGTATATTGTCCCAACCTACTCTAACCCAGATACCATAGTTTTTTTATGCTGCAGGTGTAGACAACGTTGTAATATGCTAAAACATTTATTGGTAGCCTCACTTTTTGAATGACATGCTATCGGTTGTTGTTTTGCTCTGTAGAATTTGGCGTGAACGAGGACCTACGTAAGATGGAGGTTGGCGGTGTGTCCAGCCGTGACTTCTATGTAAAATGTAAGCCTAGATTTTAACCTCTCCTCCACTGTCACTGATGCATTCGTTTAAATCAACCCCTAAATAATGAGTAAGCCTTTTTATCTCTCTCTCTCACACACACACACGTCTCCCAACTTATCTTCTGTTGCCGAGATTAGATAAAATATAATTCAGAAAATGTCTCTGATGTCTTTGATTCTAAAAAGAATACTTAAGAATACATAATGAAAGTGTCATAAAAGTACATGACATTTTTTCCATCAATTCCGCTTCAATGCATCAATAAAAAAAATTAATGCAGTCAACTCTCGGCCCTCAACCTACTTTTGTGGCACAAATGTCTAGGTGGTCCCTCGAGTGAAGTCTGGACACTACATGGCGTCCTCCCTGATTACTACTAGCACATGGACTATGGGGATGTATAGGCTTTCATACACTGTATGTAACGTGGCATGTGTGGTCCATACCTTTTATTACGGTTCATTGTGGGTTGACTAACATGGTTTCGAAGATCTGAAACAAAGGCACGATCAACTCTCTTTGTGGCTAATGATGCCCTTTCTTCTGCAGTGTTGCTATTTCTGTGTGTAGCGATTCTTTACCGTGGATGGCTTTCATAGGAGAGGATAGGACAATGAGATAGCTAATGGTTAGCATGCTGTCTATGTGCCTTTTGGGTAGTTTATTTCCCATGTGAGGGCATGTGGTTGGGGTTAATTTGAGGCATGTGAAGCCATTTTGAGCCTGCAACCATGACAAAGGGCTCTGTGCTAATAATACTATACTAATATTCTCAACTAAGGGTCCATACGTTGTTTACGCTATAACTTAACACTGCACTTAACTAAACCCGTATTATCTAAATGGTGTTTGTGTGACTACTGTTACAGTGTATGTTGGTCATGTGTTTAGGAAACTGCTCATACTGTAATTTTGTCTTTTAGTGCTTCACCCATACAAAAGTGTCCTGGGTCTCTGGCAGCCTGATATTGGCCCATATGGAGGGCTTCTCAATGTGGTGGTGAGTGACTCACACACCGCTACACCGTGTTTATAGGACACTGTAATTGGCCAAAGGGATTGGACTAACATTCTTGGCACACATATTTCTGATTGGACTGTCTGAATGTGTCTTATAATGGTTCATATTATATTGCTTCTTGGGGAATGTGTTTTTTTGGCGGCAGAATTGGTGAAGCCCAAGTCCGATGTTTTAAAGAAAAAAACTGATTTGTTTAGGATTTTACCAGCTTAGATTGTCAATCCTCTCTGTCCAGTGTACGTTTAGAATATGACAAACTTATGACTATACGGGCCCTCCTCTAGTTTGACCCTAGATATGCACCTCACTCTCTCTTGCCCTCTAATTCAACTTTGTTGTATGGTAAATCTACAACTGGCTATGCCCTCTGCCCTCCTTTTTATCTCTCCATTCATAGCTACTAATGGATGCCCTTTGAAGTCTTCCTAACACTTCCGATAGCCATGCTCTCTTGAAACCTCTACTAGTGCTTGTCTTGGTTATCGTATCGTAACATGAAACACAACGATAGACCAGATTTGTTCAGATTTAGTCAAACTTGACGCATACTACTACTGTATGAACATGTCCAGTTGAAGATTCCATTTAAGGAAGTGGGCAAATATATTTTTACGGCTAACTACATGTTTATGTATGGATATATATTTACTCATTAAGCTGAGGCCTTTATCCAAAGTGACTTGCAGCGAATACAGACACACTACCAGGGATTGACATGACACGGTGGTTCCAGGTGGAGGGGCTGTTTGTGGTCGGCTGGATGTACCTGCCGCCTCATGACCCGCGCGTGGAGGATCCCATGAGAAGGAGGCCTCTGTTCCGCATCACCATGTCGGAGGACAGGAAGGCTTCTGTGGAGTGCATGTACGGACACAAGGGCCCTCACAAGGGAGATATACAGGCAAGTCCCTCTGCAGAGCTCTGGCCCAGTCCTGGGGAAGCCTGTAGAGCAAACTCACAAAAACATAGGTGTCAAGGTCTGAAAATCACTCGGAAATTTGGATTTTTATAGTATTGGAAAGTACTTAGATATCCAGTTTAAAATGAGTTATAGTCCTTTAAAAACAAAAGTGGCTCAAAGTTATTTTCTTTGCTGGAATAAAGCCTTGTACAAAATATCCCCTAAATATCCCAAACCCTCCACCCTGATCAATCTGACATATCTCTTTATTTTTCAGACTGTTAAGAAGGATGAGTTTTCCACCAAATGTAACCAGACAGACCACCATCGCATGCCCGGAGGCCGACAGGAGGTAAGGCTGCCATTTCTTGACTCCTCGGCACCAATAATAGCCGTTTTGTATCCCACTGAAGCCCCAACTGGAGGTGCTTGGTTCGGGAGCACCCTGGCACATTTTACTCTCCTCGGCCACCTAAATCTGCTGCAAATGGGTTTGGATGGGAAAGTGGTGACCCAGACTTTACATGGATGGCTTTCGATAAAGAAACCTCAATGACTGCAAATAATGTTCCACTGTACTTTGCCTTTCCTCTGTGTCCAATGTTCAGTGTTTGAAAGGCCCAGTGGTTCCTGCAACACTTCTGTCATGTTTTTAGTTGGTAATATATATACTATAGTGCTTAATGGCTCATTGGCTCTTGTGTGTATTTTTATGTAGCAGGGTTTCTTGTGCTTAAGCTTACTTGGCTAACAAACCGAGGCCTGACTAACATTGGTCTTCAAGGAAGAGACGAATATACAGGATCTCTGTTGGCAGAGAGGGTGTACAAGGCGTCCTAAAGGGAAATCCATTTACTTTATTGGCTGTAACTTGTTACCCTTGAGTGGTCAAACTATCCCACACACTTTGTTCTTGTCATGTGTTTAAAAAGGTTGATTTGTTAGTTTGCTCACGTGTGTTATTGCACTTCTGATCCATTACGTGCGTGTGTGTGTGTTTGCAGGAGTTCAGGACTTGGTTGGAGGAAGAATGGGGACGGACGCTGGAAGACATCTTCCATGAACACACACAGGAACTCATCCTCATGAAGTTCATTTATACCAGCCAATATGAGTAGGTTGTTTTTACTTCAATGTTTGTGTGTGTGCCATTTCTTAAAGCTGTTCCAAATTCAAAGACACCAACATTTCCCGTCTGCAATGAATAAAGCACCATCCTATCATGCATTTACATATTATAGTGAATGTATTGTTTGTTTTTATCTTGCCTTTGATTTGTGCTGTTTTCTGCTGCTGATCGCTGACACCCGAGTTTCCCTCGCGGGGATTAATAGTGTTGTCTTACCCTGGCCTCCTTCAAGTGAATGATCCCCAATGCCTTGTTTCGGTAGCAACTGCCTGACCTACCGGCGGATCTACCTTCCTCCTCTGCTGCCCACGGATCTCCTGAGACCTGGGCTGTTCAAGGGCACCTACGGCAGCCACGGCCTGGAGATTGTCATGCTGAGCTTCCACGGGGCGAGCGCCCGAGCCACCAAGCTCACGGTGAGTTCTGGTTGTTCCTCTTCCGCAGCAACACATCACACGTCTGCTCAGGGCAGGGAATGTCAGCCAAGTGTGTGTGAGTCACAAAGAGATTGGAGACACAGATGATAATGATAACACGCTCACCCATTCTCAGTGCCATTATCCAGAATTTCCTGTCTGGTTGTGAGGACATTTTAAGTTAATTATTTCAATTAATAAACGCCTATCGCTGCAAAACATTAGAAATTCTATAGAAATGAATTCCTCTGATTAATTAAACTAAAACTATTGGGTCTACATGGCGTGCATCTCCGGGCGTATTCCACCATGTGATCGGGACGTTGACTCCGTCCCACCCTGCGCACACAGGGAGACCCCAACGTCCCCGCCGGCCAGCTGACCCTGGAGGTGGACCTGAGTCGTCCCGTGGTCCTCCCAGATCTGGAGCGCCAGCGCAGCATAGAGGAGCTGTCCCGCCTGGTCCTAGGAGTGCACGCCGAGGTCCAGAGGGAGGGGCCTGCCCCTGCAGCCTGCCCCGCGGGAGAGGGCCCCCTGGGGGTCACCGGGGGAAACGGGGCCGTCGGGGTCGCCAGCGGAGGCCCCCCTGCGGGGGTCCCTGAGGGGGGGGCCGCGGGGGAGAGCAGCAGCGAAGCCAGTGGCGGGGCTGAGGCGTCTGGGGCCAGCAGGGGGAGCAGCGCTCCAAGCCCCCCAGAGTCCCAGCCCTTCATCCTGCCCCTGGGGGTCATGGCCCGCAACGAGGTCTACCCTCGCACCTGCAAGAAGTGGTGAGTCCCAGCTAGAGTTGCAATGTTCACAGAAATTAAACAGAAATGTGTTTTCGAGCAGTGGTTATATTCATCGAGTTACGTTACATTTATTTAGCTGAGGTTTTTGTCAAAAGCGCTTTCAAACAATAAAGATACAACCTAAGGAGGGCAAGTGGCATGCAACAGTACATCAACTGCATCAATTAGGCAAAGTGCTTTAGGGGCTACATTATAGAAAGAAGAGATGAAGATAGATGTTTGTATTTCATTTTAGTATTCTTTTGTACTTTTTATTATTGTTCCCAACATGCAGTCTGAACGGATGAGTTTTCAGTCTGCGGCGGAAGATTTGGTTTCAGCTGTCCTGAGTTGGGGAGCTTGTTTCATCATTGTGGAGGCGGGACAGCAAACAAGCAACATTTTTGTTGTTTGATGATTGAGTGGCAGCTTGGGTCCCTCCAAGGGTAGCAGGCAGTTTGGCCCTCAAAGAGCCTGGTGGGCAGGTTGGGCTGTGTGGTTTGACCATACACTGTATGAAGGATGGGTCTGGGCGGTTTACAACAGGGTAGGCAGCTACCAGTGACTTGAATTGTGTTCGCGCAGCCAGCGGTAGCCAGTGCACGTTGCAGCGACGTAATCGTACGGTGACATGTTTGATCCTCACTTGTTAAACCCCACTCAAACCCAACCCAAGCTAAGCATAAAAACAAGTGCGTTCAATGACTCCCCTCTCTACCTTTTATTGCTTTCAGCTTCTACGGGACGGGGCAGATCGCCGGCCACGGCTTCACCAGCCCCGAGCGAACGCCCGGGCTCTTCGTGCTCTTCGACAAAGATCGCTTCGGCTTCATCTGGCTGGAGCTGAAGTCCTTCAGCATGTACAGCCGACTGACCGACCGGCTAGGCCACGCCCACTCCCCCGACATGGAGTGCTTTGAAGCCATGCTGCGTAACATGCAGTCGTGGACGTCCTGATAGGAGCAGCGACGCTAGAGCCACCTAAATTAGCAGTGCACTAATGCCTCCGCGTACGTAGCTCGCTCTCTCTCCCCCTGCTCCCTTCTCGATAAACCGCGCGCCACTTCCAACCCCGACCACTATTAACTATTATCGCGCTGATGCTATCTAAAACAGTGGTTTTACGGTCTCCAGATAGTTAGTGTCCACTGATACAACTTTGCTCTTTCACAACATGTACTTTGAATACTCACCATCTAGACATGACATCCGAGGCTACATGACACCACGTTTATTTTGTGGCGTGTTTTCAAGGGAAGAAAGCTTGAACTAGCTGGGGCCGGATCACAATCACGGGTGAATAATGTGAGGACATAGAAGGGGTGTGACTGACAACATGTTGTCTTTAATGAAGAGGGGTGTGACTGACAACATGTTGTCTTTAATGTCTCGGCCCCGGCATAGCCACAGGCCACGTTGCACACAATAGCTTCTCAATAGTTTTGTATTTATTTATTTATTTTATTTATTTATTCCCAGCATAAGACTCGGAAGATAATGATAGCGGAATCAACAGTATGTGCCTCTTGTTATGAAATGTACACGATGTACTCTGCACGTTATTTAAAAGGAAGAGGCATCCAATGTTCTGGTCTGTGTTCTATCTAATGGCCCTAGTTAATCGCATGCAGACATTTGTTTTGAATCTAGTTACAATATCCTCACAACCATGACTGCAATATTATGAGGGGATTTTAGGACAATGGTGAGGCTTACTGCTTTGTTCTTAGATTCGTTCCACAGTTTATCACTTATTGATCAAATAGAGCTAATCACGATATATAAAGAAAACAAAATAATGCATCTCAGGTGTTTAATACATGACACTAAGTCCATAACCAATTGATGATAACTATTTTAATAACCCATAGAGTAATAAAGTGTGCATTATAAAATGTGATTAATTTTATATAATCCACCATTGAAAAAGTAGTTTTTGCTATCTTATCTTATTCTGCAATGTGAACTTTGGACATTTTACTGACTAAATATATTGTTTTTTTAAATAGATTTGGCTGGCTTCATACCGGCAAATAGTTATTGGTTTTTTGTTTAATTTGTAAATGGTGACCAATCCCTAGTGGTGACTGATCCCAAAACACAAGGCATATTTCAAAGTTCAAAGTGTCTGTATGTCTTATCATGGCCTCTATAAACTCTCTGCTCCAAGTGCACTTTTCTGGGCGGTATACTGATCTAAAACCACTAGGAAACACCTTTATAAAAGACCTTGATAGAGAAACTGTGAAACATTCATGAAATACTTGCAATGTCTAATATAAGGGATGGTCGTTTTAGTTTAGAGTCGCATTTACTCAATTTCTGGCTATCTTTGTACGTTTCCCTTTCATTCATTAGCCTTCGATCTTTAACCGTTGAATGATTTGCCTTCAAACACATGCGTGGTTTCATGGAAAGGCCTACTTGGGAACACTTGGAAGTTTTGACCCACTGCACTGCTACCATCTGATTTCAGGGAGCGTTTCAGTGTAGAGACCCTCTTCTGAGGTAACTAAGATAACAACTACAAGAAGAACATCTTTTGTCACAGCTGTATGTTCTCTAATAAACTCACAGGTAAACATTCTGGCTTGATTCATCCTTCCTTCAATTATAGGCGGTCAAATAATTGTTAATGCAACAAGTGCTGACAGCGACAGCCTACCCCTAAGTCAGTGATCATATCATTAAGAGAGCTTCACGCAATTTTAAAGTATTTATTTATTTCCTCGTGAGTTAACCACGTGAAATATAGTAAAATTACTATTATTCAGATAGACTAGTGTAGCCCGAGCATATAGCTGTCTGGGTGATCAGTTCGAGCCCCAACGGGACCACAATATGCCAAGAGTGCATGCATTCACGGTAGGAACCTTTTGAATATAATTTGTCAAATGTCATATTTACCATCTGCGTAGGCCTACATATAAGCTTCATGGTAAAGACCTGTGTTTTATACACACTGCCCGGTTTGATCAACAAAATGGCGATGTGTTTTAACAATATAGAATATCCAAATAACATTTAAATATAGGCCTATGTTTCATATCTTCTGCATTGCTCTGCACGGCACTTAAGTGTTCCACCTACCGCTGTTAGCAGTGAATGTGGCTGTGCTGCTATTACCAGGCTCAAAGGCGTCCTTATCGGGATGCTACGAATGAGCGTTATTGGCGAGAGGAGAGAGAGGCGGGACTTTCTGTTACAATTCATTGACGCCGCATTGAATGCGTCTAGCGGCTAGAGAAGGGGAGGAACTTCCGAAAGAGGGTTGTCTATTTCCGGTAAATGTTTCGGAAATCTTTTTGTCGCCTTCTTCGTTTAATAAAATCAATAATTATCCTCCGTTTTGTTGTTCTACTTCTTCACGACGTTCTTATTCGTTTTGCTTCGGCGACAGTTATACTGGCTTACATAACCATTAATACGAAGTAAGAGACCGGAAATTGAGTGGCGCCATACCGGCATAACGCTACAAGGCGGGATCTTATCCCAGCCTAGGTCGCTATGGTAGCTCTCGGGAACTCCAGCAGACGACGGACGAGCCCCACATCTCTCGCGAGGAACGACGCCGTTATCGGAATCTCTACAAACAACACGAGAATTCGTCATTCACACGGTAATATACCCGAATCTATCACGGTACACGCCCGGCGCAGTGGTAACGCCGACACACGGGTTGGATGGAAAGCATATTTTAGCCTTATGTTTTTTCCAATACTGTGCTATTTGCTGCACTTGAAGGAGACGAGGCCTAGCGGGCTGACCATGATGCCAAAGCCCTTTTTTAGCCGACGAGAATCCGATCACAAATCACATGTTGGCGGGCCCGTACGGGGGTCCATACACCTCCAACTTCCACCCTAGTCTACTCTGTTTTTATTTCAACACATGTGTTCCGGTGTTCGATCGATCGTTAACAATGTGCCAATTATTTTGCCATGTCCCCTCCTTTAAAAAAGTCCCCATAATACCTCAAGAGCTAGCTAGGTGGTTAGCATGGCTAAGCTAGAGGCTAGCAGCTAGCTAGGCTGTGTTGCTGCATGATGGTTTCAGGTTTAGCTTCTGATACTTTAACTGGTGGGTTTAGACACACACACACACACACACACACACTTCTGAAACTGCAATGGATTAATATAGGATACACATCTCTCTTAAACCTGAATGGTGATCAGAAGTATATATTAGTGTGTATATTAGTTTAGAGGTGCATATAAACATCAGTATGTATTCACATGGGTGGAGATACATAGGGTTTCTGACTTGACGAACCACGTTACAGTTTTGGATCTCCACATCATGACCTTATTTTACCTTTAACCGTAGACCTATTACAACTACCCAAACAGGCTGTCTACTGCCCCATGTGGTGGGAAGTATGCCTAATGTGCATATACACCAACCAACAGTCAAACCAATGAATACAGCCCAGAACATAAACTCTGCAGCCAGCCACCTAAATCACAATATTCCCTATCAAATATTACAATTTATGAACACTATGAAACATTGTTGTGAACAAAAGTTGAATGCATTTACTTCACTAATTCACTAACATATATTCAGCAATAAAATGTAATTCATTATCTTTTATTAATCCTACAGGAACCAAAAGGGATGTTGATTTTTCGAATTTCACATGTTTTGTCCAACTCTCCCAAAACAACTTTGCAGACATTCTGCGTTGATTGTAGTTTTGCTGTCTCAATTGTTTTCTGTCCTCATAGCTGTGAATGATGTCAGAGGGAGACTTGGATGAAATCGTACAAATTACAGTGGAGGACTTCGCTCAAGGCGACCAGAACGGTAAGCGCTGTATCCTAAACTGATAGCTAGGGCTCGCTCATATGTCGTCTTGTTTATCAATTTCCTTACTCACAATATTGACCTAACGTTTATATATAATAATGTCATATTATGATGCCATTATGACACTTTAAATTTTACTGTGGACTATTATTTGTAATCGCTGACCGTTTGAAGATAGGACTTAATTGAAATTAATTGGCATATCATTTGTACGTATTATGTGGACTCAAATATAGTTTTATATTGCTTTTGCCATAATGAGTTAGTTTGAGAATCAATCCTCCCCCCAAGTGAAGTATTTGAAGTATAGTGCAGTAACATTTCTTTGCATTTGATTTTGGTTAGAAATGCTGGAAAATCATGAAGACGATGGAGAAAGGTCCCAACGGAAAAGGAGAAAATTGAGCACAGAAAACAACAGCCAGGATATATCCTCGATAAGGGTAGGATACCTTGTCTCACTGAGTGGAACACGCCCTTCAGCTTTTGATAATGTTTGTGTTGACTTATCAATAATCTATAATAATCTTTCCAGAGTCTTGAACATTTCATAAAGAATTATTCCAAATGACCAGCGCACAATGCAGTGTTTTGATCTGCTTTGTTTTTCCTGACAAGCAGCCAAGAAAGTTAACATTTAATAATGATCCATCCCAAATATTTGAATGTCTGAAGCATTAAGTGGCAATTGTTTGGTATTTGTACATGATGAACGACCTCGACGACTAATCCATCATTCGATTTAGGTTTGATTACTTGTCTGTCAAGCAGCTAAACGTTGCGGCTCTACATTTGGTTTGTTCCCCAGAGCCTGTTGAGTTCCC
Source organism: Gadus macrocephalus (assembly GCF_031168955.1). Lineage (NCBI taxonomy): Eukaryota > Metazoa > Chordata > Actinopteri > Gadiformes > Gadidae > Gadus > Gadus macrocephalus. Next base: position 7,402,601 of record NC_082390.1, on the reverse strand, counting down.
TCCAGTCCACAATCTGCCAGCGTCTTGAGGGCATCGAGTCCAAGCTGCAGGCCGTGGAGGCCTCGTGTAAAGCCTTCGGACGGAAGCTGGACAGCCTGGTGCCCAGTGCTAAGAGCCAGAGTCCCATCCAGGTGCCCATGGTGGCCGGCTCCCCTCAGGGTGCCACCCAGACCTGGAACAAAGTGCGATGGTGAGCATCGTTGTGTTCTCTCCTTGTGGGGAACCTCAGTCCCAGCATTAGACGGATCACCACCTGTGAGGAGCAGTGGGCTACTGGACACGTTGTAGCGCCCGGGAACCAACTTCAGATTTCTGAGCCCACGGTGTGGTCAGGCGCAGGGCAGGAAACTTAACAAAATGTGGATACAGTGAATGTCGGCATAGTTGGGATAAGCCTGTTAATGATGCAAAAAAAGAATGATCGCAAAACTAGCAAATTAAGGGTCATTGGTCATGCTTGTTACCGAAATCTTAGTGGATTTAGAGTATTTTGTATCCCTTGACACTAAAATAATTTGGGGAGTAGAAATTAAATACCCTTTTGCACAAGATCCGACATGAGTGCAAGAATCAGCAACACACAACCCTTTTTTTATTTATTATTTTCTAACTACGATTTCTTTATTTTTTGCCGTTGACACTGACTTGAATGACATACTGCTGTGTTAGGTTAACAGCCTATATAACTGCTCCTAGGAACTCAGTGGCTCCAAGTTCACGATGCTATTTTGGGTTAACTGCCTTTAAAGGACCACACCAGCCACAGCATTTTTCTTCTGTTACTTAATGATTAGATCCGTACAATCCGGCTTGATTGTTTCTAATTAGCATAACACAGGGGTCTGGTTATTATTTTTCCCATAATTGAACATTTGAGACCAATCCGTAAGCATTGATTTAAAAACATTTTGAACAGCGGGTGCTTGTTGTTTCTTGATTGTTTATCTTCCTCGTTCTTTGTGTCATGGCTGAGTGCTTTAATAACAAATGACCTGTGCAATCTCTCATACGTCTCCTATCTTTTTCCCCAAAGTGTTGTTCCACAAACGAACGTGATCGTGAGCAGTGACCGGCCCAAGAGCTCCATCCCGGAAGACAGTCCTCTGGAGAACCTGCTCAGCAAGTGAGTTTCACCCCTGTCCGTGTCTGTTATCGAGTCATACATTGAGTCTCTTCCAGTTCGTGTCTTTTATCGAGTCATTCACTGAGTCTCTCCTCTGTTAATGTCTTTTATCAAAGTCATACATTGAAACAACAGTCCAACATTCCTATCTTATTAAAACCATATGGGAAAAATACTTTAACAAATAGGAATGTGCAATTGTCCTTGAGATGTGACAACTTAAATACGAACAGGCTCTTTGCAGTTTACATTTATCCCACTGGGTAGCACTGCTGTCACGCTGTACCTTTACTGCTGAACCCATTCGTGTGTAATGAATTGAGCTCTGTGTTAATTCCTACAGGGTCATGATCAATTTGCATACACAACGGTGGCATAATGGCAGCCATTTTGGCTATTTCGGCGACCAAGAATAGATGTTTCATTCTCAGCCATGCCCTGGTTTTATATACCTTATATAGTTCCTTTCTAAACTCTTTTGCCGCCTAAAACAACATCCACTCACAAGGCAGCAACCGCTCATTGGCAGAATGGCTTACCCTTACCCACTGTGACTTTCCTCTACCCCCTGATCCGGATTAATTTAGAGTTTTATTGTAGCATGGGACGGAGACAAATCTGTGAGCTCATGTTTAATGTGCTCCAACGTATTTGTCTGGCCAACATCCCGTTTCGGACACATTTCCAGCAAATGGCCTTGGTCGGGCCAATCACAGCCATCTATCTAAAATGGGGTGGGTTTGATTGGATGTCTGTACAGAGGATCACCCAATTGGAGGACCGTTGGTGCATTTCATAAACAACCAAGATGTGCTCTGATTGGCTGTAGGAATATCCAAATGCATCCAGGGGGCCGATAATCTGCAGCCGCTGTTAACAACCCAATGAAAATCAAAAATTAACCAACAGGGTCCAGAATAATACACATTTGCAAAAGGATCTGGCGAAGTCAGACTAGTATTATTGTCCATCAGGTGGAAATTCATCTGCGGCCCCATCCATTTGTTTTAAAACACAAAACAGCATTACAATACACCACAAAAAAAAACATAATACAAACCAAACAGCAGGCATCCTTTCAACCAGTGGGTCATGTCCACACGGTACCACGAGTGTCCAAGTGGTGAGGAACCACAAGCTGAGTTTGGGCCTCCTGTGTGTCCCCAGCACGGTGGGCAGCGGCCGGCGCCAGAACACCATCCTGGTGAAGGTCCCCGGCCCCGAGGAGAGCCAGGAGGACCAGGACAGCGGCTCGGAGGCCAGCGACTCGGTCTCCAACAGCGGCAACACGTCCAACACGCAGAACGGACAGACGGTCACGCTGATCACGCTCAACTCGGAGGGTATGTCACATGCACGCAAAGGGACACGCGCACACGCACATAAGAACACGACCAACCAAGCACACACACACAAGAACACATGGACGACAGGAACACACGCGCACGCACTTGCACAAGAACACATGCACGCACACACAGAAGAATGCACGCACGCACAAGAGCACACACACGAACACAGCCACAAGAACACACACACTAGGGATGTAACGGTTTCCGGTGTTACGGTAAACCCTAATAAAAATGTTGTCAATAACAATTACCGTTTTCATTTCAAATAAAATTATTATCTCGGTGGATAACCCCGTAACCCGCGGTGTGGAAACCCTGTGCTTAAATCCTTCCCTGTGCTTCATCCGAGTCTCCTGAAGTTGCCACGCAGGCGCAATGTAGCCTACAACATAATGTTTTTAAGTTTCTTGAAGTTGGAATCATGGCGGAAGGAGGAGACGACAGCGCTCAACAAATCCATCAGCCTTCCAATAGGGATGTGCATTTCTGGCAAAAATACTATTCAATATTCGCTGAGAAGTATTCGAAAATCAGTCAATCAAGTAGCACCCACGCACGCACACACGCACCTCGGATACACGCACACACATTGACACAGGGAGAGGCTTTTATGACTGCGCCATCAACATTCAACATCAAAATTATTTTTTATTGGCAGATAGGCCTAGATGCGCCGAAAACAGATCGCTATTTATTTATTTATTTTACTGAACACAGCCTGCATGATGGTGAACTAGACACGTCAAAAAAATAACTTCACGCGGTGTGTCTTTTTATAATTTATTTGTTACCAGCATTCGTAGTGTTGATCAGCAGAGAAATAGTCTGCCAAAGACGTTGACGTCGCTTAGCAACTGAGGACGCTGGGGTTGATAAGTTACCGGAGTACTTGCGGAGTGATACGATCTAAAAAAAAAAAATCCACTTTCCTTGTCAGCGGTCATTATATGCTTAGCAACGGTGAATGATAAAAAAATTAATAATCAAAAAATTATTCACCACCGGAGATTGTGAACGGAGCGATCAACAGCATTGAGAAGACCTGTGTAATAAATAACGATAGTCACATTCATTATCCGATATTCTACGTGACTCTGACTATTAGACGATCGTAGAACATCCCTACCTTCTAAGACGACTAACTCTGAAGTATGGGCATTTTTGGGTAGTTAAAAATACTGCGATAATGCCAAAAACCGGGATAATTTTGGGCACAATAACAGTGATGTTAAATTTTCATACCGTTACATCCCTAACACACACAAGAACACACACAAGAACACACGCAGGCACACACAAGAACATACGCACACACTTACACACTGCTGCATGCAAACACTAGGACACATGCAAGCGCTTACGTAGGCACGCACAGGAATACAAACATGCACTCACACAAGAACAAATGCATGCACTTTTGCCCTCATGCATGCACACAAAATAACACACACACTTATGAATGGACACACAGTATCAAACGCACACACCCAGGAATGTGCTCACGCATGCACACACAAGAACACACACAATTACACACTCACAACAACACAAGCATGCCTTTACGCTCTCAAGCACGCACGCACCAGAACACATCCATAATAATAATAATAATAATACATTTAATTTAGAGGCGCCTTTCAAGACACCCAAGGTCACCTTACAGAGCATATAGTCATCATACATTTTTTAAAAAACAAGACATTGTGGAAATAAAAATAAAAAAATAAATAAATAAACATAAGCAATAAGAAATAAATAAAACAAAAACAAGACAAAACAAAACAAAAAAACAATCAAAACAGTGATCAGTTAGACGTTGTGTGCGAGTTTGAACAGGTGAGTTTTGAGTTGTGACTTGAAGGTTGTAATGGTGTCTGTTTTATGTGTGGGGGGAGGGAGTTCCAGAGCCTGGGTGCTGAACAGCTGAATGACCGGGCACCCATTGTAGTGAGTCGTGATGTGGGGATACATAGTAGTCCAGCAGAGGTTGAGCGGAGGGAGCGGGAGGGAGTGTATTCTTGGAGGAGGTCGCAGAGATAACTGGGGGCTAGGTTGTGGAGAGCTTTGTAGGTGAGGAGTAGGGTTTTGTATTGGATACGGTAGTGTACTGGGAGCCAGTGAAGTTGAATGAGGACAGGGGTGTTGTGGTCAGATGATTTGGTGCGGGTGATGATCCGGGCGGCTGAGTTCTGAATGATCTGCAGTCTGTTGATGAGTTTGGTGGGGAGTCCGGTGAGGAGGGCGTTGCAGTAGTCTATGCGTGATGTGACAAATGAGTGAACTAGGATTTCAGTGCTGGATTGGGTCAGTGATGGGCGGAGTCTGGCGATGTTGCGGAGGTGGAAGAATGCAGTCCGGGTGATGTTGTGAATATGGGGTGCGAATGAGAGGGTGTTGTCCAGGATGACGCCGAGGCTCCATGCACACACACACACACTTATGCACGCACGCACTCACACATGCACCCACGCACAAGAACGCTCACACCTAAGAACTCACAAGAACACCGGCACGTACTTATGCATGCACGCACAGGAACACGCGCATTTACTCGCATAACCCCGTCTGCACGTACGCACTCACACAGATCATCAAGACACACAATGTTTTCCTTGTGATCTTGATCATGTCCTCAGATTAGCCCACCAACTCAAAGTTTGATCGATAACGAGTTTAGACATTTGTGACCGTTATGTCTAATTGAAGGCACATCCAACTGACTAATACTGGTGGAATCTGAGCTGTTTTGATGTCTCAGTGGTTGTTGTGTGTGTGTTTGTGTGTGGATGCGTACCCAGACGGCTCGGCCCTAAACCCAGAGTAATTCCTTGTTAAGACAATTGGGTTTTTACTGTTGATCTTTTTCTTCGACTTGTTCTCAATCAGTCTTCCAGAAAGTTTGAGTTAGCTTCAAAGGGGAAACGCAACGTTTTATTGTATCTGCAGATGTGAGCTGTTGTTTAAACACAAACCGATCATTTCAAAGTTGTGTTTTAATCAGAGGGAGATAAAAGTGGAGTGTGGTACTGGCAGCGGGAGGTCATGCAATGTGTGCGCCAGTCCCCAAACCATCTCAAAGAATCCCTCTTGGCTTCAACAAGTCTTGTTAAATATATTGTTGAAAATAGTTACATTGTGCCTCAGCGTCTTTCTTTCCTACCATATGAGCGTGCGTGCCATAGTTTAAATGATCAAACCATGCTTTGTAGTCTGGTCAAATAGACTAAGAACATGTGTGTGTTAAAATGTTAATTTAAAAGATTATTAGTTATCTTCATTAATGTATTATTTATGTAATGCATGTACTGTAAGGATTGCAGATTGCAGAGGACAGCCTTCGACTCGATCTCTAATCTTAAAAGTCTCCCGTACTACTGGGAGCAACAAACCATAACCCCAAATGGATCATCACTTGGTTCTTCCCGCTCCTTCCTTCAGAGGACTTCCCAGCAGGCACCTGGCTGGGCGACGAGAACAACCTGGAGATGCGCGTGAGGTGTCCCATCTCGGCCGCCGACATGCTCCACATCGCCACCAACTGCCGGACGGCGGAGAAGATGGCCCTGACCCTGCTGGACTACCTGTTCCACCGCGAGATCCAGGCCATGTCCAACCTGTCCGGCCAGGGCAAGCACGGCAAGAAGCAGCTGGACCCTCTCATGATCTACGGCATCCGCTGTGAGTCCCCTCTCTCCGCCCTGCCACCCATCCATAGCACCTCTCTGCGTATACCTCCACCCATGTCCACAGCCATATGGCCATCTGCCAATCCACACGCCCATTCACCCATCCAGCCATCCATAGTACTACCGTACGTACTCTACCTCCACCCATCCAGCCATCCATAGTACTACCGTACGTACTCTACCTCCACCCATCCAGCCATCCATAGTACTACCGTACGTACTCTACCTCCACCCATCCAGCCATCCATAGTACTACCGTACGTACTCTACCTCCACCCATCCAGCCATCCATAGTACTACCGTACGTACTCTACCTCCACCCATCCAGCCATCCATAGTACTACCGTACGTACTCTACCTCCACCCATCCAGCCATCCATATCCCCATCTACTAGCATGCGTAGGAACATGCGTATTGTACATGTACTGCAGCCTCTCTACCTTTAGCCAAAGTAAGACCGCTAATTGAATATTTCAGACCCTTTTTCTCTTATCCCGCTTGCAGCTTCTGCCACTTGCCTGGCCCCCGTTGTATGAATATGAATCTGTTCTTAATGGCTTGACTGGTTGTGAAGGTTAAAACATATTTTGAAGTCGCTAATTGCTTTCATTTCGCTATCAAAGCACATCAGAAATCTGCTGAAGCTGCGAAGTAAGCTGTAGTTTGCTCTGAGAAATCGCCTTCGTCTGGGGATGGTTTCGGTTGCCATGACAGACAATGCGTGCAGCTACATGACCCATGTGCTATTTTTACCGGCAGTTAGACTGCAAGGGACTCTGCAACGCAGCCTTAATGAGTAAATACATTTCAGACCAGCTAACCGCTGCCAGGAGGGCTTTAAGAAACAACTGTGGTCATTTAAGACTATTTAAATTACAAAAGATTCGACTGCTGCAGAATGTAACCTCCTCTCCCACACACACACACACACACACACACACACACACACACACACACACACACACACACACACACACACACACACACACACACACTCCCCCCCGTTTCCTCTTAATCCCCACTCTAACCACCTCTGGGCCGGGCCCTCTCTGTACTTTGCGTTCACAGAGAGCAATTGTACTTGTGCGTTCCCAGGACAGGTTAGCATAACACACATGCATCTCCCAAAACACACGCATTAATGCGGAACACATTTAATAGCATACCAAACTGTAAATGACAAGCACATGTCGGCCCAGGGAGCCAGGGACCCGCCACTCACCCCTCTGGGGACACTTGGATTCCTGATTCGACCAAACGTGGAGGAGGAATGGCGCTGGAACTGCAGCAAGGGGTTATTTATAGATGTGTGTGTGTTAGTGTGTGCACGAATGCGTTTGTGTGTGCATGTGTGTGTGCTTACATGTGTATTGGTATGTTTGTGTGTGTGTTTGTATGCGTGCATGTTTGTATGATTGCTTGTATATTTGTGCGTGTGTGTGTGTTTCCGTGTGAGTGTATGTGCGTGTTGGCATGACGGGGGACTTTGAATTATGCGGCAGTCACATCTTTTGGTGATTTAAATAGTCCTAAATGACCGCAGTTGTTGCTTAAAGCCCCCCTGGCAACGGTTGCCTTGTCTGAAATGTATTTACTCATTTAGGCTGGGCTGCAGTCTGTCCTCAGTAAACACCTGCTATGAGCCAAAGGTGGATAGATTTGACCGTATGGCAGGTTACAAATTACAAATTCAGTGTGACATTAAAACAGGTAGGGCAGAAGACCGAAAACATAAAGTTTGGACAGTCAGTGTGGATGGAATGGCGATGTGTGGATGCTGCATATGTCCTCGCAAGTGCACCGAATCCTTTTCATCGAAATCAACCTAAGCTCTTGCTGTCATTTTAGTGGTCGTTGTGAATAACAACATGGATTGATGGATGTTCATTCAACAATATTATGAGCTAGAGTCATGATTACAAATTTTTATTTTTTTTAGATTACAACATTGATGCATTTGTGTAAAAAAAAGAAAGTGAAGAGCGTTGATCGTCCTCTGAGAGGAAGTCATCGCTTTACGAGAGTGCATTTGGATCCCAGCCCGGGTCCTGTATCATTAGCATAAGCCCCATGATGCAATGCGTCACGAGTCGATAACAAAGTCATTGAGGAGAGGCTAGTTTCACTTCACAACACCTCAAGAGCGTGCCCTGATTGGATGGCTGTGAGTGAACCCCTGTCGTCCTGTGCCCCACCAGGCCATCTGTTCTACAAGTTCGGCATCACGGAGTCGGACTGGTACCGCATCAAGCAGAGCATCGACTCCAAGTGCCGGACAGCCTGGAGGCGCAAGCAGCGGGGACAGAGCCTGGCGGTCAAGAGCTTCTCCAAAAGGGTCCCGCGCTCAAGCACTGGTACGCAAAGACGCACGCACGCACGCACGCACGCACGCACGCACGCACGCACGCACGCACTCACACCTATGTCATTATTGGGGACGCATATTTCAACACCTCCCCTCGAGGACACACACACACATACACACACATTTATTATACCAACTTTCTATGAAAAAGGGGATAATTCAGTTATTGAACAGGGAAACTTAACGTCTCCAAATCACACCCACATGAAACCCCTCATCCGCGGACGGCCATCCGGTACACGACTTAACTCATGGAATGGAGGGAAACTCCAGTATGGCGGAATCCTCTAAGTACGTAGAATATTTAGGAGTGTTACATCCATAATAATAATAATAATAATGCATTTTATTTAGAAAAGCGCCTTTCAGGTCACTCAAGGACACTGTACATCACACACAATAAAACACACAATGAAATATACAAAAAACGTGATAAAATAGACATCCATCTTTTCACCCGAGCGATTATTATATGAATATGCCGCATATTCATATCGCGGCTGATGTTAATCGTTGTTAACGTGCGTGTAGAACTCATTGTTCATCAGGCGTGGCATGAGAACAGAATTTTGTTTTAACATGCAGGTAGGCCAAGGCGAGATTCGCTTACGTTAGCATACACATAAATTCCCTAAAGAATTAATGTGAGTAATGCGGTAACATCAGAATCTGATTAGCATAAATCTTTTTACTATTCAAAATGACTCCGAAGTTTGTTCCAGCGGCCGTAGTGTGGGTGTGTTCCTCCCACGTCCTCCCGCTCCGCTCCAACGGGACCATATAACCCCGGGAAGCCCCGGCCCGGGGACAGGGGCTAGGTATTGATGCAGATGGTTGTAATCTGGAGAGAAGAGCGCCTGCTGTCCCCTGTTCTCTCTCTCTCTCTCTCTCTCTCTGTCTGTGTCTCTTGCTCTCTCTCTGTCTCTTTCTCTCTGTGTCTCTGTGTCTCTATGTATGTGTCTCTGTTTCTCTCTCTCACTCTTCCTCACCCCCCCCCCCCCTCTATCTCTGGGATCCGTCACCCCTCACCTCTGAGAGTCAGAGCACTGCAGGGGAAACCCAAATATCCTGTGAACTCGCAGAGCGCCAGGCCCCGCTCTCTGAAGACACACACACACACACACACACACACACACACACACACACACACACACACACACACACACACACACACACACACACACACACACACACACACACACCTCTCCCTCGGCCACCTGGCTCTCGCTGCGGCGCCCGCTGAGAGCCACAGCGTTTAACAGTATGGCCGCTATAACGACGCTGCGAGAGGAAACGCAGTCCAGGCCCCAACCCCCCCTCCCGCTACACATCACACACAACACGGCTCTGAGAGCTGTGCACGTGCGGGGCAGGGCAACACTGTTTATTGTCTGAGCACTCTGCGGTGCAGAGACGGGCCCAGGGGAGCGCAGCGCCTAGCGGAGACCTTGAAGCGCCCCCGCCTCCCTGTCCAAGCGCCGCTCCTATCGCCATCTTGTCTTCATTGTGTGACAGAGGGAGGAATGGTTGCGTGGTTTTTGTTTAGGTTTTTTTTGGCAGTTAAGTGGCCATTCATGACATTTGGATCCTTGACTGTGTGCGTGTGCAAGGATGTGTGGATGTCATAATGTGTGTGTGTGCGTGGAGGGGCTTCGGCTTGTATGCGTGTGTGTGTGTGTGCACGTATATGGGACCAGACTGTGTATACACTGAGGCCAGGAGGTTGTGTTTGTTCTTGAGCTTGCCAGTGTGTTTGGAAGGCTAGAGAATCCTTGTTGTGTATTTAGGTGAATTTGATCAAGTGTAAACACTACATCATGTCGCAGATGGTCTGGGGTTCCCCCCCATCACTTTTTCCACGAGTGTATGTGTGTGTGTGTGTTCTCCCCTGCATTATTCCTTATCTATGTAAGCAAGTCCACCCACTGCGCACTGATGGATGTGGTCGGAAGCGGTGAGGAAACACAAAAGTCCTAATTGTCACATCGTCTGCAGTAGGCTTCAGGGTATCTCGGTATTATGGTATACCAGGGAGTCCAATTCGATTCAATCCTCCAAAAATCTGTCACTCCTCCTTCAATTAAACTTAGGCCAAGATTTGAAGCATGATATATAATTATACAGTCCAAAATAAGTTCTTTGCATTGCGATGTCTTTAAAACTGAAATAGTTTCATTCAGTGATTCGTGGCTGGCGCGGGTAGGCGGAGTTCCCTCGCGTTCCACAGGTTTTACAGTACTGACCGCCTGCCAGGAATGTCCCGACATAAAAAATTGAAAGTGCCATGTGTAGCAGCATATGGCTGCAGTTGTGGGGTATTTAAAGAATCACACATCAAAGTAGAGTTGATGTAGTGGGATAGTATATCATTGTTTAAAGATATCGGATGTTCTGGAGATATTCCAATCCGAATTACAGTGATGTGACGTAGGGTCTAGCGATGTAAACCTGCCAAGAGGGCCGGTCAGCAGCACTACTCTCTATAGAGCCGTGCTTTGGTCAATACTTCCACACAATAGCCGAATTCCAAAGATTCAAATTGAAACTCAAAATGTCCCAAGAGGATTCAAATAGCTATTTAGAAGTATGTTAAACTGACTTAACATACACTGTATATAATACAGGTTAAACTGACTCAACATACACTGTATATTAGACGGGTTAATCTGACTAAACCTGTTTTATACACAGTCTACGTTAACTGTTCATTCCTGACCATATCTTTTTTAATATTTATATCATATCTTTTCTTATATATATACATTTTAATGAATTCCTCACGACTTTATAAACTAAAACAAAAAGCAAAGGGCTATTCATGATTGTGGTTTACACTTTGATTGACTAATTTCTATTCTTAGAGTCTTAGAGTACCATATTAAGCGCTATATACATTTTATTTATTATTATTATTCTTTCAATCTAAACATGCGTGTGATTCCTTGTTTCTCCAGATGGGGGCGGCGTTGAGACAACCCACATGGAGACGACCACCCAGCAGACCCTGCACTACTCCTTGGCCAATCAGCAAGTCCAGATCCACCGCATAGGGGAAGACGGTCAGGTGCAGGTGGTGAGTGGACTGTCCTCTTCTAGTTCCTCTAAGTCAGAACCAGGAAGTGCCTGATTGTCATTTTGCAACCACGCACAAAATAACCACGCGCGAGTACAAATAGTATAAAATACCAAAATTAAAAACTCGACATGGATATTAAATAAGGATACGCAGAAATAAAATGTGTCAAGGGTCCAATGTGCAACTGACAAGGGCATAACTGTTGTTCAAGTGATCCCCAATTGTCTTTGTTTTTCATGGCATCATGCAACAATGTGCCTGCCAGGTGTGACACGACTTCTAGAAAAGGATCTAAGTGTAGGCATGGATCTTTTTATGCAAGTAGTAGAAGTAGATCACAGACAGTGTTTCTGAAGCCTTCAAAGGGACATGAAAGTAGCATTTGGTACGCCGAATCCTTTGGAGGTTTCACAAGGTGCCTGGAAAGGCGGAGGTCCTCCATGGACACCTCGGCGTTCGTCCGTGTTTGGATGCACAGTTTCCTCTGTATGCTGTCGGAGACGGGCCGCAGTTTCTCTTGGCGCAAATTCGAGGCACTTGACTTTGTAGACGTGGCTTTCATGCTTGTTTACTCCAAAAGATCTGAATGCATGCAACAAATACAACACATCGTGACACGGTCTTGGACGGCGTGGGGATAGACGGGATGCTAAGCTCTGCCAAATTCAATCCTCATTCTTGCAGTGTGGGAGTGGTAGACCTGTTTTTGGGGAGGCCGTGACCGTGTACAGCTGCAGGGGTCAGAGGTCACACCCATTACAACACCACGGGTGGGCCGGCACATGTGTGACCGGGCGCAACGTTGGCTTGACTTTTATCCGCACCACCATCTCACACAAACGATGGCCAGCTCCTGTTGGTAGGAGCTGCCCTCTGCAGTATCGGTCTCGTGATTACCTCAGATGTTTTAGATCTTTTAAAACGTGCATTTATTTTTGTGCATGGTTGGAAATTTGGGCAGTAATTATTTTTAATACTTTTTTATTTATTTTGTAGCGTGATTAAAAGTGTTGATCAGGAACAAACACGCACACACAGAGGCACCGCTAACGAACAGTGCACTGGGGGAAATTTGTTGTTGGAAGTTTGCATGATAAAAAAGGATCAACAACCTTAACGACAATGTGTTCACAGTCAATACGCAGGCTATACCCCGCACGAGGAACAAATTAACATTAATGGCCATGCTCCCATATGCCATGGCCCACCAGCCAGCCATCTCACACTAACGTCACTTAGACCAGGGGTCTCGCCTGGCAGAGACCGCAGGAGGGGGGGCTACCTCGCCTAGGGGGGTAAGAGTCAGTATGAGTACAAGTAAACGGTAGCGACCTGATATTTGTCTCAATAAAACCCCTAATAAGATAAAATAAGATATAACTTCATTAATCTGAAGGAAAGAGCTGCAAAGAGCTTTAAGACGGCATCGCTGAGGCTGACATTAATGAGATACTAATACAGGAAAGGGAATGAGACGCACGCACACACACACCCGCACGCACACATGCACACACACACACAAGTGCACACATGCACACAGTCTGGCAGTTCACCGCTGCCAACGCAAGATTGCTTTAATGAGTCATTAAGCAAAACCTTGTGCATGGGGCTGATCCCACACTTGGCAATCAGAACAAGTAATTAATCACATATTGGAATTTAATTATCCGCCGGCATGTCTGAAACCTTTTAATAATTTTTTGATATTTAAATCATACAATATCTAACTCTGTAGTTGGTTTTAGAGACCATGTTATGCAATTAATCCCACATGTTTTTCTTAAATGCAGAATGAGATAACAGTCCGACCACGTTGTCTCGTGAATGTTTAGCAAAACTTTTTATGGTTTTAAAACGCCTGGGAGCAGCAGGTTTGACATTGTTCTGCAACCCCTTTTGGGGGACAAAGTGTATTTCTATGTTTTGCCCTGACCTGGTAACATGGCACTGCACCCCCTGTGGGGGACAAAGTGTATTTCTATGTTTTGCCCTGACCTGGTAACATGGCACTGCGCCCCCTGTGGGGGACAAAGTGTATTTCTATGTTTTGCCCTGACCGTTGTCTCTCTCCCGTCCTGTTTCCCCTCAGATTCCTCAAGGTCAGCTACACATCGCTCAGGTGCCACAGGGAGAGGAGGTGCAGATCACTCAAGACAGCGAGGTGTGTGTTCTGTGTTTTAGTGTGCGTTCTGTTCGGTGTTTAGTAAGTGTTGCCCCGAGTCTGTAACAGTGCGTAGAGAAACAAATGGGTGTGGCTGATCACATTGTTCTGTTCTGGATTTTGAGTGTGTATTAATGGGAACCACCGCCGATGATAATGGGATCCAATTTGGTGTCAAGAGAACATTGCCCCCTAACATGCTAAGACACCTTACACCGAAAACCATATGCAGGGGATAAAATAGGTGATGGATTAATTATAGGTTGGGCAAAACGTTTTGTTCCCTGACTCGTCTCAATATATAACGTGAGTATAAACGTTTGAGAAAAGTGATTATCTTTTATCTTCCAAAAACGGGGGTTTTCCTAAACCCATTTGGGCAATGTGGCAGTAATGAGCTCAAGTTGCCCAGAATCAGAAAGCAACCCGACGCTGTAGATGAACGCTCTAGTGTGACCGGCGGGATTAAGGCGCTGCCGCTTATTCTGGTGAACCAGGGTTCAAGTCCCCGGGGGGAAGCAGCTACCCACAGTACCATCCCAACTTCAGCCGCCAGTAACTTACATGTGTTTCAGCGTCGTCTATTTAAGATCTCCTAATCTCCTGGTTTGGAGGACTCACAAGACGGGAGTTCGCTCCGAGTGCATCGCGGTCTCTCACGCAGCCGTAGAACCACAACAGACGACACCTCGTGTGTTCTCCTCATCCTATCGGTGGGGAGAGAGAGAGAGAGAGAGAGAGAGAGAGAGAGAGAGAGAGAGAGAGAGAGAGAGAGAGAGAGAGAGAGAGAGAGAGAGAGAGAGAGAGAGAGAGAGAGAGAGAGAGAGAGAGAGAGAGAGAGAGAGAGAGAGAGAGAGAGAGAGAGAGAGAGAGAGAGAGAGAGAGAGAGAACGAACGCGAACGAACACTCTAGTGGAGACAGGAAAGCTCCAGCTCCTTTCCTGCTCTTTGTGGCCCGAGCCAGGACTCTTTTTTTCCCTCCCTTCTGCCCTGCTCGTACTCCTTCATATTGTTTGTTTTCTAGAGTTCAAAGCTTAGCAACAAAATCCCCATACTCCCAGCTGTCACTCAGCCGGTGTGTTTTGGTTGTGGGCCGACTGCGCCCATCAAAGCCATTGGTTTCAGCGCGCTTGAAAAGGAAATGAGCTATTGGGGAGATTTTGCTACTCGTTGCCCATATGGCAGCGTGAACTGCTTTAAACGGCGCTAGACGTCTCCCCGTCACTGAATTAAGACGAGAGGAAAGTTGGTGGTGTGCAGCGGGCCCATCCCGTGCCCTCTCTGCGTGGAGAGGTGCGACAGGGTTTGGTGGTACTCTGCTCTGATTCTGGAGAGAAGACTGTACTGTTGGCCTCATAGCCTACCGATACTTTTCTGTCTTTGGTGGTCTACAAGATGTCGCCAGAAATGACATCACTCTTGACTCATCTCCAAGGACATGAGAAGTACTCTCCAAATTTCAACAGTGTCTTACCAGAACCACATGCGCGCTCTGAACACGTGTGTGTGTGTGTGTGTGTGTGTGTGTGGCGATGCACCCGCCTGCTCCAGAGTTCGGTCCCTTCTCCAGCTGCTGCTCTTCCCAAAAAAGCTTTTTCCCAGCACAAATCAAGAGTCTGCATAATAAGTCATGCGCCAATGATGGCTAGATAGATAGAGCGTTTTATGTTGCCGCGCTGTTCGATTTAATTTCGTACTTTTCGAGCGGCACGGCCAGTGTGAGTTATTGTTTTTCCCCTCGCGTCAACGACAGAGCCAAAGGCATCCATTTATTTCCCCCCCTGCTTACAACTCGCGTCAGGTCCAGCAGAAGAGCAGAGCCATGCTTTTGGTGCCGTAGTCGTGTGTTGTTGTCCAAAAGCAGAGTTAAACAAGTCCCAGTGCGGGGCCGCTGTCTGCCTTCGTTCTACATTCTTCCTTCGGGCAACAATGGGAGTTCACGGCACCAAATGCAACTCGATTCAACTCTTCAGACCTAACTTGTTTCACATTGATCGGTTATAGGTTGATTGCCTCGTCTGTAAAGTCTCGTGCTCTCTGTGACAGTAGTGAGACGTGTGTACAACTGAATTGAGCAAGCAACATAAACCCACTACAAGAGAGGTTTCCTAAACGCATAAATCAGGAGAAAGACGGTTTAAACGGGTACAGCCCACATGATCTCAGTTCACTGTTTAGAATGACATCTTTACACCGTACATGTGTTGTGGAGTATACCGGGGTTTGTTTTCAGAAATACTTTGAAATTCCTTCTAATTGTCGGCTGTGTTTCTCTCCCACTCTCAGGGAAACCTGCAGATCCATCAGGTGCACGTCAGCCAGGACGGACAGGTAAGAGCTCACCTTTTCTATTCAACAACTAGCTAAGCACCGTTGACCCCGCATGTCTCCAGTAGTGGTGGATACTGGAGTCACTTCACTCAGCCATGCAAAAAAACTATATAGGCCTATATATTTTTGGGTAAATTAAATTAAAATAAATATATAATATG
Organism: Gadus macrocephalus; assembly: GCF_031168955.1. NCBI lineage: Eukaryota > Metazoa > Chordata > Actinopteri > Gadiformes > Gadidae > Gadus > Gadus macrocephalus. Next base: position 7,386,345 of record NC_082390.1, on the reverse strand, counting down.
TAAATTAATAATACAGGCGCTCTATTACAGAAATACTGTGAAAAAACGGACCGAAAAATGGCGTTCTGCTATTAGGAGAATAACAAATGCAAGAATCTACTGTACGTGGCACAAGCTCATTAATGGCTTTAGACTATAGTGACCATAATATAACCTACATCTTTAATTGTGTAGAACAGCAGCAACAGTATTTGCGTTCACACAAAAAGACGTCTCGCACACATACTGCACTCGCCTGCTAGTTGAGGCATTATGCTGTTATACCTGTGTAAGAGGGCATTTTGGTTGAAATGCAGCCCAAGAGCCCCACTGCAATCACACTAAGACGTCTCTGATGGCTCATCCTGTTGGTGAACACTCACATCAGCACTCAGACACCTCAGCACGCTGCTGGGAATCATCGTAGGGGAATCCTGACGGGATGGGGGCGATTAGAGGAACCAGACGTAGTAGAGTTCACATGGATTTTGCCAAATTGGCATTCAAGGGGTTCCTAGTATCAATCATTTCCACCAGTAAAACATATTGACTCATTCAAACACAACCAGTCATCTTGAACCAAAAATGTCAACCAACAACCATCTCCCCAAGGGCTCTTTACATGAATTACTCCCAGCCAACCGGTTTCATTGAAGAAAAATGTGATATTTAAGTTTAAAATGATCAAAATTGAAGGGAACGATTGAAAACAATAATTGAACACTCGATAACATTCGATAATTTGTGAACTCATTTTAATCCAAATTGCACTGCTAAGTCTTGGTCACCACAGCAACGTGAACACACATGCACGACACGCTATGCATGGCCTCCCCATCTTCAGTCCTTCTCCGTTCCTCCATAACCCTATCGGCTCCCATGCCGTAGTTGGATATCTTGGCTCTCCTCCTGTCTCTCTCTGTGTTCCTCCCGCTGGAGGCCCGGCGAGAGAGGGAGACGGACAGACCCTCTCGGAGCAGCGTGAGTGTGTGTGACCGTTTCGGTCCATATACAGGCTGCAGCAGCCGAGCGGGCCTGTGATCCAGGATTCATGTCCTCGCGCTGTTTGTCTGCGAGCGAGACCCCCGGTCGGCAAAAGCTCTTTCTCACGCTCCCCGGGACGGAGGCGACACCGCCTGGTGTCCGGCCAATTGGAGCCCTGAGCTGGAGCGAGAGCTCCTCGCTGACTCATGCGTCAGGTGTGTCTGGGGAGCGGCTGCCTGCCGGCGGTTCCCAAAATAACATCTGAGAGAGGAAGAGGAGGGGGATGAGGAGGAGGATGATGATGATGAGGATGCTGCTGCCTTTAGTGCTGCTGCCTTTAGATTTGTTTGTAAACACGACTCACACAATTAAATCGAGGGGAGCTCTTAATGATACTTAATTGTGTGTGTGTCTGTGTGCGTGCGAGCATGCATGTTCCTGTGTGTGTGTGTTTGTGAAATAGACAGACCGTGTATTTTTGTCTGTTTTACTGGCTGTTGGGCTGGATGTGTTTTCAATTGAGTGTGAGTTAGTCACCACACAACCAAGCTCTTATGTCTCTCTCTCTCTCTCTCTCTCTCTCTCTCTCTCTCTCTCTCTCTCTCTCTCTCTCTCTGTGTCTGTGTCTGTGTGTGTGTGTGTGTGTGTGTGTGTGTAACCAACACACCAAGAACCTTCACACAGACGCATGTCCTCAAATGACCTTGTTTTCCAACCCGATGGCAGCTCTCCAGTCTGTCTCTGCTGTGTGTCTTGGCACCGGTCTGCACCAAATCCTGGTTCAGATTTTGCACTATTGTATTAGATATACCAGTTAAAAAGTCTTGTAACCGAATCCCGTTTCCTCGACTTGTATGCATGTAGGTTCATGCCTTGATTTTGGTTTGCTTGGTAATGGCTGAACGGTGGTTATTACTTTGTATACTGCAGTGGACCAGCTTCTGGAAGAGGTTCTTCTAGTGTAGGGCAAGTGCTAGCTGGCTTCCCCTCAGACCTCTGTGGGTAGGAACCTGCTCCTTCCAGAAGGGACTCCTTTTGCCACTGGCTCTGGCCAGCAACTAAAGTGCCAGACAAAGAACTTTGAATTTCTGCTTTCAATGTTAACAGGGGAACAATACCAATCGAGTGCCAGAAACATTGAAAAAAGCGCCATGAGAGTTTATCGTCTGATATATATTCAAACGGATATGTATTCCCTTCTTTGCCTCATTTAGTATTTGCAGACACCCCCCCACATCCTTGCGTCGTTGACATCAATGTGGTGGATGTAATGGTTCTGGACTGTGCTCTGACTGCATTACTGTAGCCTGGCCTACGCTATATCAGCGTAGCTCTGGAGCTCTACCAGACCAGCCCTCCCCAGGTCCTGTCTCATCCCACTCCTCCTCTCCCCTCCTCTCCTTCATTCCTCCCCTACTCCCTTCCTCCCTCTCCTCATCTCCCAGTCTTCCCCTTTTCTCCTCTCCTCTCATTCTCTCCTCCCCTACTCCCCTCCTCACTCTCCTCATCTTACACTCTTCTCCTTGTCTCCTCTCTCCTCCATCTCCTTCCTCTCCTCGCCTCCTCCCTCTCCTCTCCCTGCGCTAAAGATAGACAGGAAGATGGTTCCCTGTGCTCCTCTCATTTCCTCTGCCCTCCTCCGCTCACATCTGGCTCGCTGGCCCCCTGGTGGTGGTGGGGTGAGGACCATGGGCTGTGTCTGCACGTGCACGCATGTGTGTGTCCGCGTCTTATCTGAAAGCCCCTTCAGTACAACCCTGGTCTCTGTCAACAGTCGTTTTATCATTCAGGGCTGGATGTTGTAGGTTGGCTGTAAGTGAGTCAATACGTTTCCCTTGTGTCAAAGGCGGATATGTTTTTCCAAATATAGTGATGCGAGTGTGTGTCTGTGTCCATGTGCACAATCTGACAAGATCTGTGCTGTTTCAGTCCACATGTTTGTTTGCGTCATATGCCTGACCTTTGTGTCTTCGTACCGGCTGAGCGTCCAAGTAAAGCCAGACTGAAAGCAATGCTCATGTCAAATAAATTGGCCAAAATGTATTCCTGGTACGGTTGCTTGAGAGTGGGAGAGAAAAGTAGTGAGGGAGGAGAGAGTGAGACATCTGAAACTATTAAAATAATCTTTAACTGCTCTCACTGTCTGCACAGCCTTATCTCAAAGCCTCTCCCTCTCAGCTGTGAGCTTACCCTACAGACATAGACCACATGGAGGCATGTCAGGTAAATGTCCTGGCTGGAGAAGAAAATAGAGGCAGACATACCCTGCTAACGGTATGTCTGCAAGTGCTGTCTCTTGCTTTTATAGTATTCCGGGCCTTAAACAAGTCAACGCACAGCCATTTATCTTGTGTACAAACACCAGGAAGCCTGCTACTCTTCAGTTGATATTTAATGCGATCCGAGTTGAATCCTTCGCAACATTTCAGAGTAACCGGTAACCACTGAGCCCCAGACACAACAAAGAGTTAAAAGTCGTCCCTCCCTTCGCTGACGCCTCTAAGCTCCTTGCGGAATCCATCCCAAATCCAAATAAGTGCGGAGGCCTATAAAGATTCAGCTAAGGCCCGGGATGCTGCGGAGCCCTGCCTTCCATTAGAGCGAGTCGAGAGGAGAGAGAGGGCGAAGCTGTCTTTGAGGTCGCCCCTCGGCCTTCACGGGGCCGACCCCATCAGCAGAGGGTAGGGTTGGATCTGGGGCAGCTGTGCTCTCCGTGGCCCTTCTCTGAGTGGTTCTGGTTCTGTGAGAACTGGGTCACCCGGACAGATCGTCTGGCTCGCCACCCCTCCCGGACCGGGCCGCCAGGTCCTGTAAACACTGCGTGTGCGTGCACATTGCTGTGTATTTAATCATTTGCGGTCCAAGAAAAGGTTTACAGAGCCAATGGGGGCTCTGTAAAAAATTAGGGGGAAAACGATAAAATTAAAACAAAAATACAGACTGGGCCGCAAATCTGTATTTATTAGCCTCATGCTCTCTGTGTCACAATCTTGGCTGTTGTCTGCCTGTCTTGCTTACTGGCAGATCGCTCAGTCCGGCACAGGGCCTTGGTGACGTGACCTCTGTTGAGATCTGCACAGCCCGCTTACATGATCCCGGTTCTTCACACAAAGCATATCCCATCTGCGCAAATAACCAGATAACACAATCTGGGTGGGGAAAACCGACTTCTAGTCTCAGCAAAAACACAAATTTTATGTAGTATTTTCTGTTGGGATGTATGCATCCTCCGAGGCACACTCTAGGGATCTCTTCCTTCTTTCTGAGTCACCGGCCGCAATCTTAAGAACGGCAAGCTGTTAGACTCGGTGAGTCACCATCTCACTTCCCCCCCCCCCAGGGTACACATCAACTGCTGCACTCCGCCACGCTCGCTCGTATCTCCACCATCACACAGCCGGACAGACAACCTATTGAGCGGTCAGATCCTTTATCACATCCTCAATGGGAATTCTGGGAATGCCGCGGCCATATTTGACCCCGGTGTCAGGACACGGGGTTCAGATAAGGATCGATGAGATATATGCTCTTCGGAGCTGGCCACGGCCACGTTGAAACAATTGAGCGTGACGTTTTTGTGTTCTTCTAAATGATGTCTTCCTCGTTCCTTGTTTTTATAGTTTCTGGCTGTTGCGTCAAACACTCATCGATGCAGACAGATGCACTGTCTGAAGGACTTGAGGAAAAGGGTTGCCGTGGTGATAGGAGATGACCGTTACGTACCATTGGGCAGCTGGGAGAATGATGGTTGGATTAGCATTGTTGGGCAGAGTACGTCAACCGCGTTGAGTGATTGATTCATTGGTACCAGCAGGCTTTTGTTGCCTCTCCGTCATTACTGTCAGTTTGAGTCCTCTTCTTGAAAGAATAAGAATCTACCGTGTAAAAGATTGCTCCTTTGAGCAATGTTTGCATTGTGCTGTAGTGAAAGCAACATTTGACACTGCGGTTACATCAAATGGACTATATATGGGCTGGCTGTTGGAATTAAACGAGATAATTATGATCGCGACAAAGTTGTCATGAAATATGAAATTTACTGACGTTATAAAGTTCAGATGCGTGTTGCCGATCCCTGAAATGTCTCTGAAGATCGTTTTGCCTACGAGAGCTGGATCCTTCTGGATCCATTACGTCTTTACAAGTGCTATTCTGAACCTTTCTTGTTGTGGATCTGAACTCGGATCCACACCACATCCACCCCAACACTTGTGTTGGGGTGGATGTGGTGTCGTGGGGGATGTGTGAGGGGGCCTGATTGGATACAGGTTTTGTGTTCTGCTCTGTGAACAACAGGGTGATGTGGGGGCAGGGGTGGGAGTGGGCGTGGGAAGCGACGGGTGGTCCAGGAAACTGGAATTATTTACAACTTCAACCGTTAAATCGGAAATCGGGAATTGAGGCTGCCTAATCATCTTTATAGCACAATTTGGCGTCTTTGCCTCCAAACTCTGTCAGTTGGTAAGACGGTAGGCAAGAAAGTTGTATCAACCCAAATGGTGCGGGGATTTCAGGGCACTGGAATGCTTCTGCCCACTCGCATTGCAGGTCTCTCTTTCTCTCTTTCTTTCTTTCTTTCTTTCTTTCTTTCTTTCTTTCTTTCTTTCTTTCTTTCTTTCTTTCTTTCTTTCTTTCTTTCTTTCTTTCTTTCTTTCCTCCCACCACACCACGAGTTGGTTCAGGCTGGACATCTGTCCTCCGCCAGCAGGACTCTAGACCCAGATGTTGTTGACGGATGAGAAGCACACAGAGGAAGTTCCAGCCACTCTGGGCTCCGAATGTTTCCTTTCTCATTTCCCCAACTTTTGTTCTCCTGCAGTTGTTTGGGTGATTTTCTTTTTCTCTTTCCTTTGGAGAGAGCTGAGAGAGGCAGAAGTATTCCGTTGGGAATAAAGGGAAACCAGATTGGTGGATTGGCTCTTGTTTTATTTTTATGAGAGGATAGATAAAGGGAAGAATTGTTGTTTAGTGTGGAAAGTAAGGGTGTTAATTTCCCATGGTTTGTGTCGTGACAATCATTAGAACAAACACCCGAGGCAGTCAATGCACCACATACTGTAGTGAGACCTCCCTTGAGTTTGAGAAATAATGCAACGTTGTTCCAAATGACTAAGAAGTCGGGATGTCTGGTACAGATCAGTCTAATAGTAAACAAGGATAGCCTTACAGTGTCACTATGCATGAATACAGGATCATTTTGTGCTGCTGATCTTGTCCCATCATTATTTTAATTAAACTGCCGTCACATTAAACCAAAAGACTGGTTGAAGTGAAGCAGCTCTTTGGCTGACGGTGTGTTTACACATTCAGTTATTGGGAACCTGCATGGTTTCTGCATTACAACTCCTTGAAGTGAACCAGCTCTTTGGCCGATGCTTTGTTTACACATTCAGTTATTGGTAACCTGAATGTTTTCTGCATTAGTGCTGCTGTGGTTGTTCTGCTGCTCTGTCTTTCTCGTCTGCTCCCTTCTCTTTCGGTCGCCTTCGCTCTCTTTGCTCTTCATTTCCTCAGTAACTTGGTTTCATTGTTGCTGAAGCCATGACGGCATTCGAAAAAGATGATTTCATTTCAATGCAACTGGTAAGCTCTGCGGGGAATTGAAGATGCTTACGAAGGCCAACATATCCCCCGTAGCTCCATCTGTCAAGGGCCGCCAGGGCTGTTTTTCGAACCCTGCATTTTTGGACGGCACCTTGTCTGCTTTGCATCGTGACACCCTTACCCCACATCCAGCCAACAGCGGATTATTTGCAATTCCCAATTTATAAAAGCTGGACTGCAACCATAACTAATGTGCCTAAGATCTGACGGGGCCTTTGCAGACACACTGAGCACAGAATGTGTCACGTATATTAGGCGTGGTCGTGTTTTGTAGAGCCGTACCAGGTGTTTTTGGTTCGTTCATAAGACACAACATGATCTCCGCTTTCCAGTTAACCTCAGTTGAACTGATGTGTAATTATTAACTGCTGATTCCTGACTTCGCTGCCTACCCCCACAGTCGACCGGGATTTTCATTCTCATATTGAACTCCTATAGAGTGCTTTGTTCTCAGTCAACAGTGATCGGCTTCTCTTCTCAAAGTGTACTGTGATTGGCTTCTTTGTTCTCATAGTCAACTGGGATTGGTTCCTCTCTTGTCATCATTTTTTGGGATTGGCTCCTCTCTTGTCATAGTGTACTGCGATTGGCTCATATGTACTAATGGTCAACCGGGATTGGCTCCTGCCCTTGATGAGACTGACCAGTAAGATACTGATAATTCACAAAGTCCACAAGAACTAAGCGCTCCCACCAACTGTTCGTTGCCAGGCATTGTTGGCTCCATCATCACTAAAGCACTAATGCGTGTGAACGTGTGATTCACATAATATCATGTGGCCAGAGACACGTTACTAAACGGAGCTCCAACCATTGAGGTCCGTGCCAAGCATGTGTTTCTCCATCGCTTGGATGGACTTTGAGTGGCCAGCTCATGCGTGAGATGGAAGTTCAGATTAGCTGGATGGGGTCATGAATGCGAGGGTCCGAAGCACTTCGACGACCTGTCAAGTTTCCTGTGTATTCCAACTCACTGTGAGCAGGCCTCTGGGTGCTGTGGAGCAGCACCCAGAGGTGCACAGCTGAGAACGCAGATCTATTCCCTTTTTAAGGTCGGAGACTGGTGTTTAACTTTCTCCAGGGTCAAGCATCCGGTCCACCTAATCATGCGTTGAGACGCAACACCATTTGGACCCACGGAAACACACCGGCCTTGCATGTTATCGTACACACGCACCCATGTTATCGCACGCATGTTATCGCACACGCACGCTATTGCGCGCACACACACACACACACACACACACACACACACACACACACACACACACACACACACACACACACACACACACACACACACACACACACACACACACACACACACACACACACACACACACTCTGTCTCTTGTACACAGGCAAACAGATCCATACACTGACGTATATACACAGAGTGAGGTGGAGGAAGTGAGGTGACGCATCGTTCCCATCCGGCTAGGGTGGCGCCGATCTGACCGGTGAAGGCTCCGATACGTTTCTATTCTCACCCATCTTCTCATGTTGAAGAAGGTGAAATCAAAGTTTCCCCTCAGCCGACAGAGATTATACGATAGTATTTCTCTCTTGTAAAGTCCATCGCCAATTCAAAATAAGAACGTATGTGATGCAGATCCAAAGGATCAATGCCACTTCCATTTCTCACCAATCTTACCGTCAGCTGTCTGGCCGGCTTCTGCGAGGGCACACATGTGGGCTGCGAAGCGCAGTGTTCTCATGAATATCCAGAAACGCACCGAAAAATCGATGTAACCATTTTTTATTTCCGATATACACAGCATGACCATGGACCAAACCCAGTTCCGGATTGGGTATCGGACGGGGAACCAATAAGTGATACGGTGCCGTCCCTTCTCTTGGCTCCCGCCCTCTGCAAGCCTTCATGAGGGCACGGGGATTTAGAGATGAGCAGAGGATGTAGCGGTTGATTTAAAGCCACCTGCCCTCATTGACCAGCTGTCTGTGATCCTCTTGTCTGGTCTCCCAGTCAGCCGCTGTCTGCTCTGTTCTGCATAACCACCGCATGCGATGGCATTCACACTAGCATCCCAAGGGCGTGATTACCCATAATCTATGCTGATCAATCACAGCCACTTATCTACCTTCACACCGTCTAGTGTTTTGGCTGACCACTGATTACTGAGTCACGTACCCGCGCAGGTGGCCAGACCCGGCCTTTAGCCAACCTTAAATAAGATGTAAATGACTTAACCTTTATCTTACCAGGTGAGTCTGGACACCTTAATGGCTTCCATGTAAGCAGCGGGGATGAGGCAGCAGGATTGATGTAGGGTGGGGGCGGAGTTGGGCGTCGCTCTGACTCAGAGCTTCAAAGGCTAGCTAGTGGTTCAGGTTTGTGTGGTGTAGCGGTTGTGGATCTGCCCACTCCCCATATTGTTGTACTAAAGGGCTTCAACCCAGCACAGTGCCCTGCATCCAGTCAGAGTCACAGAAACGTTTGATATCACCAGGAGGTCTGACGAGATTGAATTGCCTCATTTCTTCCACGGGTCTCTTTGTGTATGTTCTGCAACACAACCTGATGTGATTTGCAGGTTAGTAAAAAAGCTTTGTCCTGCATGCTGAGGGAACTCCTCTGCGGGTCGGTTTGTTGAAGGTCAGCACCTACAGCTCTGTGTGTGTGTGTGTGTGTGTGTGTGTGTGCGTCTGCGTCTGGATGCGTTCTCATCCGAGGTGTGGTTAGTTCCTCGTGCACACATGTGCAGCCCTGTCTGTGGTCTTGGCTATCAGCGAGAGTGTCTTCAACATGCTGTAGGAATAGCCTTCAACGGGAAAGCTGGGGTGCATTACTCTGTGATTATCGCCTGGAAGCCACATTGTAGAGTTTATGTTCCACATCGTTCAGGATAATGATCCCACACACAATCTCCAGTTTTAATCTGCTTTCCCTCGTTCTCTTCGTCTTCATCTTCCCTCCGCTCTTTTTGCCGTTTCCTTTTGCTTTGTTAGGCTTTTTTTCATGAAACGGAGCCAAATGATTCCAATTTTAGCAAGCGTATAATTTAATAAAGTGCAGTTACCAAAGCTCATAAAGATATAATTGAATTGAACAGGCCATAATGTTTCTGATCTACTTGATGGGTAAACAGTCTGCCAGAAGGGAAGTGGGAAACATGTTTACATGATATCAAGATGCAACTGTGGGAATTGTGATGCAAACTTGTCTGACTGACTCTGTCAGTCTGTCATTTTGTGTGATTGTGTGCATGGATTCCTTTTGGTGTGTGTGTGTGTGTGTGTGTGTGTGTGTGTGTGTGTGTGTGTGTGTGTGTGTGTGTGTGTGTGTGTGTGTGTGTGTGTGTGTGTGTGTGTGTGTGTGTGTGTGTGTGTGTGTGTGTGTGTGGAACTAAGAACACTTCTCATGGCCATAAATGAGCTTTGGTTTTTAATTGGAACCAACTATTTCCAGCCAGTAGAGTTCCTTAAAGCCCAACGGCAGATCGTCTATTGGAGTATTTTGGCTTTCTCACATTCTATTATGGGAAGTAGATTTTTTCACATTTTTCACTTTTGCGATTACATACATAGTTAGTAAGATGCACAACGAACCTCAGCAGTTCACACAACGAGCTCGTCCCGTCATGAGTCAGACCAAGGCTTAAAGGGGTAGTTCGGAATTTTGGACATAGGGCCTGATTCCCAAGTGAGCATTGGTATTCTATATCACTGGAGACAGTTTTCAACACATTTCATACAGTCCTTCTAGTTGCAGAGTTCGCTCGTGCTAGGCTAGCACAAGTCAACGGGCAATGCTAGCCTGCTATTAAAAAAACAGTCTTACCCACTCCACAGTACACCCGAGGTAAATCAATTATAACGACAGACTATAAATCTAAATGTCTGTTTATAGAATAATGTTAGAAATAAAACCAACCTTGCATTGCATTGCATTTTGAGGGAATTGCGGGGTCTCAGCAGCAGTGTTTATATTCCTGTACGTAGGCTACTGCAGCGGCGGACTGATACCTAGGTTACCTGCCGCTGTCATTGCTACAAACGCAGAGTACAGTGAACGAAGGAATTCTATAAGCGTATTCAATTAACAAGATATGCCCACGTTTGGAGGAGTTAGCGATGCATCTGCTTTTGAAGACGATCATGAGGAATTTGTTGTATCCAACGAACCGTACATGTACGAGCCGGTGTTTTGATGTCCAAGCCAGCAGCAACAAGCCACAGTTGAGTCCTTTCTGGATCTCGCACTGGAAATTGGTGGAAACTTTGTGGTGCCCATCTGTACCGTTTATTTCTACAATTTCTAAAAGCACACTGAACCATCATGTTGCCTAGTCGTTCAATTGCGCTTCTGTCCCACGCTTCTCTGTTTACGTTCTTCTGTCGTGATTCGGTTACAAACCTAACCAGCGCATAGTAAAATTCTGCTTCTGCTGAGAGAGTAGTCCCTCGATGATTCATGCGATGCAAGGTTAGTTTTATTTCTAACATTATTCTATCAACACAGACATTTAAATCTATAGTCTGGCGTTATAATTGATTTACCTCGGGTGTACTGTGGAGTGGGTAAGACTGTTTTTAATAGCAGGCTAGCATTGCCCGTTGACTTGCGCTAGCCTAGCACGAGCGAACTCTGCAACTAGAAGGACTGTATGAAATGTGTTGAAAACTGTCTCCAGTGATGTAGAATACCAATGCTCACTTGGGAATCAGGCCCTATGTCCAAAATTCCGAACTACCCCTTTAAGAGCTTGTAAACAGGGATGTGCATGATGCGATAACGTTTAATATTAAATCTACAACCAATAAAACAATCTCTCTCTCTCTCTCTCTCTCCAGGTGTTGCGGGGGGCTCAGCTCATAGCGGTGGCCTCGTCTGACGGGGGGGCCACGACGGTGGAGGGCAGCAGCCTCCCCTCGGACATCCAGGTGCAGTACGTCCAGCTGGCCCCCGTCGCCGATCACACGACTGCTGTACAGGTAAGCACCTACACACGCAAAACACGTGATGACGTACTCGTGAACACACACACGCACGTGATGACATACTCGTGAACTCACACACACACGTGATGACGTACTCGTGAACACACACACACACGTGATGACATACTCGTGAACACACACACACACGTGATGACGTACTCGTGAACACACACACACATGTGATGACATACTCGTGAACATAAGCAGACTCACACATGCATGCGCACAATGCACACAAATGCACTTGTGAGACACGATCGCAGGTGTGCAGACACAATGGACATATTTATTTATTTAAAAAAAAGACACTTATATGTTATGTCTGCATATTTATATTTATTTATATTTATTGTGCCTATTGCTGTTGTTTGTGTTTGTATTTTTGCACTGCTTTATTTTGCACTATGGGTAGTGAGCACCACCCCAATTTCATTGTACAAGTTTGCACAATGACAATAAAGTCTGAATCTGAATCTGAACAACGTACATGTGAAAACACGATCACACGCATTCAGATACACAGACACATGCGTGAGCAGACACACATGTACATTTGAAGACATGCAGACACACATACATAAGCACACACACAAACACACACATTTGAAGACATGATCGCATATATGCAGACACACAGACACGCATGAGCTGGCACGCACGCACACACACACACACAGACACATACATAAACACACACGCGCACCCAGATCACACAGATCGGCGTGCTGACTCAGAAAGCAGACGCACACATTTCTTCCCTGTTTCCCAGCAGATGTGCAAACACACACATGTAAATAGTTTGTGTTGGGCAAGCGTTCCTACAGAGAGGTTTAACATAACATATCATTCCAAGGTGATCAGGAGCCTTATTACAAGTAAGAGCGATCGCAGTTGACAGGCGTTCGGTGTTGAGAGTGAGTGGGCTTCATAAGGAATCTGTCTTTGGTTAAGAGAGTCCTTGGAGATGCATGGCCCAGTAAACGGGGAACCACGCAAAGTGAAAGAGGTTCCCGTTGTTCGCGATGGCCAAGCAGTCAAAAGAAAGTCTGGAGTGGACACTAGAAGATCCCTAGGATGGTTTGGATTACACACCTGATCCCAACTTAATCCGCACTTGAACGCTTGAGTCATGCGTGTTCACGCACTCGGCGATGATTTCCCAACGCATCAATCATCAGGACATCAGGGAGTTAAAAGTGACTCATTCCATTAAAGGAAATAAAAAAAGACGCTGCACTTGCTTAATATGCCCTGATGCACCACTGGCTAATTGACAGCGTCTGTCTGAGTTTAACCAAATGCATGTATGTACAGTATATACACACTCGTTCCTGTGCAGCTTGCCAGCTGGCGTGATGACTACTACGCATAAACACACATGCACCACACTGCCCCCTCATGGTCTCCCCCCGCTCAGTCTCCCCCTCACAATCTCCCCCCCCTTCAAAGTCTCCCAACATGGACATGGCGGTTTGGGAGAGGCAGGTCCCTAAAATATTCCCCAAGGGCCCCAAACGGTGGGCTGATCATGCAACAGTAAGGTTGTCTTTGCCGTGATCGGGATTGGTCCAACAGGCATCAAGCATATTTCCTTCAAAAGCATTCAGATGTTTCGTGCAGTCATGCAGGACGGCCCCGTTCATGTAACGCACGGGGCGATGCATCATCACAGCCGTCTGCATACGTGTGGAGTTGAGAGGCCTTTTTTAGTGTTCCCTCAGTTCCCCCCACCATCCCATCCATCTTGTCTCATTCACCCCCATACCCGCCCCCCCCCTGCCCCCGGCCCCTGGCCCCCGGCCCCCCGTCCTGTCATGAGAGCGATTAAAGAGGAAGGTTTGTAGATGTTTAGAGCCGCGTATGGGAGGACAGCGTCTGGCCCGGAGCGTGATTGATCCTAAGTGCGTCTCACTGAGACACGTGAAGATGCAGACCTCAAGACCGGCCCTCCATCGGGCTGTCAGGGCCGCTCGTAAAGACCCCTCCCTCCCTCACGTCGGAGCCTTGTTGTCTCTGTGTTTTGGGTCGGGTTGCCTAGGTGACCGGGCTCCATGCCCCCCGGGAGAACATAGGCGGAGCAGAGACTTCCTATATTGATTAAGCCGCTTGGCTGGGCTCTGGCCAGCCGCGCGGCGTTATGAGTGTACATGATTGCTGCTGCATGCGTCGTAACACAAGGCCTGCACTGCAGTCCAGAGCAGAGAGGAATCAAATATTGTTTGTTTTCCCTCCGCTGATTCCTTCCAGGACCTTTTACAGCTACAAAGAGGAACCACGCCTCCACCTTCCCTCCACCCTCCCTCCACCCCACCACACAGGATGGTTGTGTGAATGAGTTTACTTAACCGATTGCCGTCTCTCGCGTCTGATCAACCAAAGAAGGAATTTTACCAGGAAGGCACGTGTTCGTCTGGGGACGATGGTCTGTGTTTGTTGGAGTTCATCAAGTTCTGATGACTAAACAACTCAACTGACGTTGGAACGGCAGGGTCGTCCAAGGGTTTGGCTCCAGATGCCCCATGAGCCGCGAGTACAGTGTCAGGATTTGAGCACGAGGTGCATTGAGGACAGGGACATGTGTTGCTGCGTGAAGCAAACCAAACTGGTATCATCGGTGCAGATCGGGGGTTTTGTTTTGCGTTCAGTGGAAGGTTAAGGATTCTGTCTCCCTTGTGCGGAAAAACAAACCTGTCATCTCTGTCCAAACACATGGCAGCATTTATACAAATTCTTTTTATTTTATTTTACGCCCGCCGTTTGTTGTTATTAATCGCACCATTTTTTGTTTAGTTTACTCATTGTGTCCATCCATTCCTCTCAAACGCTAGCCGCTCCTTCCAGCATGTTTTTAGTGCTCGGTAGGGGAAGAGGTCCTTCAGGTGGGGATGTTTTATACGTGCCATGGCTGAGCCCCAGGTCAGGCGATCCAGACAGGACTCTTCCCAGGCACACTCCTCAAGCAGCCTGCGGAAGATGGCTGCCAAGCGCCCGGGCTGCAGCCAAACTGAAGTACTCCCATTATCCAGCAGCGTCCCTGATGGAGGAAGCAAGCGAAGGCCCCGTGGCGGTAGAACTGCGGTCGTCTAGGTTTCGATGCAGCCAGCCTTTTCCGTGGAACTCTGCGTAAGCTGCGCTGGGCGGCAAGTGGCTCAGGAGGCAGAGCGGGTTGGCTGGTAACCGGAAGGTTGCTAGTTCGATCCCCGGCTCCTCCTAGCCGAGTGTCGAGGTGTCCCTGAGCAGGACACCTCGACCTAACTGCCCCCCGACGATCTAGCTGTTGCCCTGCAGGGTTGACACCGCTGTGCGTGTGTGAATGTGTGCATGAACCGGTCAACGTTAGGCAATGTTTTAAAGCGCTTTCAGTTGCCACTGGTTAGAAAAGTGCTGTATAAACGCAGTCCATTTACCATTTACTTGGCCCCGTGCATCGTTAATGGTTGCGCGTAGCGCGCCAGGGCTCAGTGATCCTGCAGGGCGTGGTCTGGTGAGCTGCAGCTGTGTGCAGGTCCGAGAGACGCTGGCCGTCAGAGAGCGCCGCTCCTGACAGGAGAGGAGGGGGAGTGTAGAAAGCACTGCAGGTGTGTTGGAGGGAACCTTTGGCGTGCGGTGCAGGAAGGAGTGAGTCAGGAGTGAGTCATCCTGCTAGGAGCCTTCCGTCATCGGCATCGCGCTCTCGAAGGAGCAGCATTCTTTTGCTCCTTCTATCCTTCTCTTGTTCTGTCTTTCTTCTCTTTTTCTCTCTTCTTCCTTCCTTCAGCCTTTCCCGTCTCTCTCTCTCTCTCTCTCTCTCTCTCTCTCTCTCTCTCTCTCTCTCTCTCTCTCTCTCTCTCTCTCTCTCTCTCTCTCTCTCTCTCTCTCTCTCTCTCTCTCTCTCTCTCTCTCTCTCTCTCTCTCTCTCTCTCTCTCTCTCTCTCTCTCCAGCAGAGTGAAGCAACACTCGTATCTGGTGGTTCTTGGTTCTGCGAAGGTAGACTTGTGTAGTCGCGCCAAGGGTGATCTGTAGTGATTGGGCTCTTGGATCGATTGTTGATTGTTGTCAAACGCAACCTGGGAGTTGTTCCAGATATAATCATCCGCTAAATTACTATACATAAACTCAAACATGATTTTCTTCCTTTCTTCTTTCTTTTGCTCCTTCTATCCTTCTCTTGTTCTGTCTTTCTTCTCTTTTTCTCTCTTCTTCCTTCCTTCAGCCTTTCCCGTCTCTCTCTCTCTCTCTCTCTCTCTCTCTCTCTCTCTCTCTCTCTCTCTCTCTCTCTCTCTCTCTCTCTCTCCTTTTATTTATTTTTTTTCTTTCGGCCTTCTTTCGGTGGGTTTTCTTTCGGCCACCCACTGCCTCATGAGTCTCCTGGCTTGGTGGCTCATCTCGCCCACTCCTCTCATTGTCCGGTATCCTATGTCATGAGTCCCAAGTCCTAAATCCTGTGTTGTAAATCGCAAGTCCTAGGTCCTGTCTCCTATGTCCTGTGTCCTACCTCCTATCTCCTGTGTCCCCCAGGCCTCAGAGCTGGCCCCCGGCATGCAGGAGGACCTGGAGGTGAAGGAGGCCCTCCAGGGAGCCATGCAGTCAGAGAACGGCGAGGTGGTGCATGTCGTCAACTCTATCATCTCCTGAAGAGGGGGGACCGTGCCCTCCTCTAAGCCCCCCAAAGACATGCTCCTGACCGGGGGAAACCCCCTCTGGAGCCCAGCGGCCAGCAGGGGGCGCCACCACGGACGATGCTTTTCTTGTTCAGTTTTTTGTATTTTCCAACAACGGTGGTGAGGATTGATTGGAGCATGAAGAACCATATCAGTTGTTGTTTGTTTTTGGCCCTCCCAACAACACCATGAGTTCAAGTGCGTTGAAGTTCTCTTTGGCGAAACTTCAGTGGGGAGGCAGTTAGGCGGGGTCGTGCCAGGTCAGATGGACCCGGCCCAACCCCCCCCCCCCTCCAGGGCATACCCAACGGACCCGGGAGTCCTCCTCCCACGGAGAGCGCCTCGCAGAGCCACGGCCCCCCCCCCCCCCGGTACCGCATCCATCTGCACCCGCCCTGCTTACGTCAAATCTAAAGGTTCAAGTTAAGCTCTTGTTGGTTCATGTTGATCCTCTGGGTTCAGTTGAGGTCCTCGACTCCACCTTCAGACTAAGCAGCGCAGCCCTCTGTTTTCACCTTGATACGATACGATATAATATGTTTTTCGGCGGACGTCCAGGACTTGGCCGAGGCAGGTCTCTCGTTACCCCATGGGGTTGCGGTGTCCTGCTGCTGGGGCTGGGCTGTGGGCCGTGACCTGTGATCCCAAAGAGTCAGCTCTCCTGGCGTTCTGAAGCGGTCTCTGCTTGTCGTAAACCCTGCCTTCCCCAAGGGCTCCCCTGGCTGTTTTCGTATTGCCGCCGCCGCATCGCGTTGTCCCTCGGTTAGATTTGTCTAATTGTAACATGCTGACATTTTTTTGTTTTTCTGGTTTATTTTTCCCTCCCCCTCAAGGTAGAATACCACATAGTAGACAGGGTAAGGGATGCAATGGGGCAGACTTTGTAACCAATAGAATGGTTAGAAAGTCTTTGGGTTTGTCTCTGAGAAATATGAATTCTTGTGAATAAAATATTTTGTGGGTCCCTGTCATGTGTGTTTTTAATTTGTCTGGTTGGCAAAGAAACGGCTTCAGGTTCCAGAAAAAAAAAGCTGCTTTTCACGGTCGGAAGGAAATTATGTCAGAGATGGCCAGAAAATAGTCTTGTTTACTGTTTGACTCAACTGTTTCTAACATTAAGTATCAATGAATAGCTTGATATTGATCTCTACTGGTCCACACTACTGCATACTGTCCATCCGTCCAGATGCAACTGGACAGACACTGATACGTAGGATCTACTGATTGAAAATTAATGGGATTTCATGCCTGTGCACACGTCACAAAATTACCCATCGCTCCATTGTGTGTTATCAGCTAAAACCAACATCACGTCTCGAGGCTAGTTCGTCTTTCCAACTGGCCTGAGAAATGTTCTTGTTTGGCTTTTGAGGATGAATAAGTGAGCCTGCGATGATGGATCACTCCAAGTCAGCGAGTAACCGATAAGTAAACGGCTGTGCTTGTTTTCACAGGTCTCCCACACTGAAATCATGGTGTACTTTGGATCAGTGGCAAAGACCTATCAAATACTCCAAATTTAGGGGGAAAAAGAAGCAACTTAAGGACTTGTGTCCTGCTATCTTTGTTTATTCCCTGGCTGGATCTCTTGGTCTCCTGACTCCATTACACTTCATTTCTTATCAGATGCCTAATCCTCTCCCAAAGTCGACACACATCTGTACACACACGCACACACATCCTACTGAGGCCTCCAATGGGGTGTGGTCTATGCATGTGTGAGGACCGATCAGGGATGTTTAGACTTTGCGAGACGAGTCCAGTCCAATTGGTGGAATTTATTTTAATTACGGGGCTAGTAGGGTTTAACAGGCCCAATCTCGGTTTGAAATAAGAGGCTTCCCTAATGGGCTCAATTCACCTTGCGGCCATCTTTGTTCCAGTTTCCCCCACCCAGCCAGAGTTTGGAACCAAGATGGAGCCTGTAGGCAAGGAGTGGACGCATTCCTCCCATCCCAGTGGGAAGAAGAGGAAACCTTGAAAAGACTGTCTCCTTTGATGCTTTCAGCGCAGCAGTGTGCTGTAGTCTTGGACAGCACATTTCCCCCCCAGTGACCGCTATAATAAATCTGGGGTGTAAAAGTTCTGCTTTCTGGAAATGGAGTTAAAAAAACCATAACATTTATTTTATTATTTTACAACCACGGTTCACCTGAACTGGAATGGTTACCATAGTGACTGAATCGTCCTTTTCTGTGGCTCAGCCTCCAGGAGATGAGCTGCGCTCAAAAGCAGTGAGGCATGATGGGAGAAACAATCACAATGAGGTTGTGCCCTTGTCTTTCTCTTTGGGGTTGTCATGTAACTTGTGTTGGCTGACACACTGAACACCTGAGATCCCCCTCATCCCTCACACCTGCCGCTGTAGTACAAGCTATGTCAGCGATGAAGCCACTATGCAGCTACTCGTGTTGAAAGTGTACCACTGATGATGGATGCAGCCGAACAACAGTGGGAGTCATCCGAGTGGGAGTTTAAGGCTAAAGGATCACCCTGAAGCCAAACCGTCCCAAAGTGAAGTTTCCCCGGAATCGTGAATCAGAGAAGGGCTCTGTCTTTGGGGCAAACATCGAGACAAGTGCAAGAAGCCAGAAGGGTCTCTTGTTTACAATGTGTTGTTACAGTTGTCCCCATCCCTCTCTTGGCGCACTATGCGTGACGAGAGATGTATAGGCTTTCCATTGTGTCGGGACTGAGTGAGGTATAGGAGCACTCTGGACATGTGTGATCAGGGACCCTGGGAGGATGGGTCGCTATATATAATGGGGACTGCACTGACGCACTGTCAGGTCAGCCCTGGTGGAAGCTGTACAAACACATTGTTAAACAGTGAGAGTTAGTGGTGGACCGGGGCTACAGTGTATGGTCCAAAAGTCACAACTCTAAAAAAAAAATTGATTTGAACGTGCCTGCTAAATAAAGGAAGAACAACTGTAAAACCGTGACTTTTCTGCGTCAGGTTGTCCTCAATATTGTATTTGATTCACTTTTCTCTGTATGCATACTTCACATTAATGCTATCAAGGCCATTCTGGGGACAATAGCCATAAAACAAGCTTGGGAGGTCTGTGGCATTATTTTAAAACCACAAATATAAAGTGCATCTAGGAGGGAGGGATCGTTGAGTAGGAGTCATGTAAGAGCTTGGATTCTGTCAGGATTGACTTAACCTTGCAAAAAATCATGAGGAAAAAACCCAAAGTGAATAACAAACATTTTCTTTCTCACATCAAGCAAAGTCAAATCGATGGCGACGTTTGTTGGGCTACTTTCAAAGCCCTGCTTGGATGAGGTCAAAGCAGGGCTAACATGACCTGCATGGAAAAAAAAACAGGCTTGTTAAGTCTGTGGGTCTATCAAATCATCACTACCACTTCTCACTTCTCTTCTTACACTGCTGTAACCAGCTGCCTGCTAGATGCTTCTTCTCACTCATTAATCTGCTTGTTTATTCACTCATTCATTCATCCAATAAATTACAAATGTACCTTATTTTTAGGCTTTGTTGAGTAACGACGTGGTTAAAATATAAAATCATTAATGATTACAATTAAGAGTACATTTTCTTCATTTTGACTTTCTTATTTTCATACTGCTGATATTCTGGGTTATTGTATGCATTTTATTTTGGAATGGATTTGGTGTAAACATGTTCAACATGCTTCATAATGAATGACTGCAATAAACTATGCACTTTCATTGACTTATTTTGCTGACTTCTACTGTTTGTCCATTTAGTTGTTGTCTGTACTCTGTTGCTGCTGGACCTTAATTTCCCCTAGGGGATGATTAGAGTATCTACTTACTTACTCTCCATTAAATTGTGTCTAAAAAAGATGTATCCTTATTTATTATGTTGCGTCCCAGTTCTCACAATGATTGCTATCTCACCCCTTTGGGCAGGTGGCTGTTATACCAAGGCTCACCTTTAATCTCCAGGACGGATGTTTGAGGATACTTAATGAACACTAAATACTGAACTCCACTCTAAACGTCCTTATGTAATGGTTGGTCGTCCCAGTGACCCAGTGGGAAGAATCACACTCATCCATGTGGATTGTTCACTCTTACCCAGTAGCCAAGGTCCTATTAGCTGTAGTCACAAAAGAGTGCCAAACAAGAAATTTAAGTGAGCTATTAATGTGCTAATAGGCAAGAAATGGGTTCACGCTACCCTGCGTAATGGGCACGCTACCCTCCCAGTAAACAATCAGCAATGGGAGGATACTCTGCAAACTCAGGGGATCTTGCAGAAGAAGGGAGGGGTGCATCGAGCGTGCGACCATGCAGAATGTTTCCTGTTAATTCAAAAGATTTTCCGAGAAAGACAACACGACTTTCAACAGGCTGCACAGGGTCTGAGTTCGGCGTTGAGGTAAGTGGGTTTCTCTGTATCGCTGTTGGAAATGCCTCGCTGCATACCCGCTGATGTCCTGCCGGTGAACTTCGTACGCGATGACGTCTGCCACGCCTGGCTTGCTTGATCTATGGAAGCTATATGGATGAAAGGATGAATGCATCACTACTACGCTTAAAACATGGTTATGTTGCACGGCGTTTGGTTTTCTGCATGAGTTCATAAGTAGACATTGAGATATAACCCGTTTCCGGTTTGTGCTATACCGCCGGTTGGATAAGATAACAGAACCTAGATCTATTGGATTGCGTGCGTTTGGACACCACCAGGCTTTGGACATGTATAGTATGAGAGGAGCATTTTGCGTCATATGTATATTTTAAATACATTGTATGACTCGCCCTTCCCATTGGGTCAAAGTGGATGAGGAGCAGATCAGTCGAATGGTGCTTTGTTTTTTTGTCAGAACGGGCGGGACTCGCTGGCGGACGGTTACGCACACGAATTGTTTACGTTTACGCACAGGAAAAAACGCGCGCCAACGTTCAGGTGTGAATTAAGTGGCGCTAAACTCAAGATGTGATTGTATTCGACACGCATCAAGACTATATTACATGTTTTATTTAACACAATACACACTAATGTCTCTATCCGAATATGTATCTATCTGGCATATGTTGAATGTATTTTGGATAAACTTGGATAAACCTTCATTCTGCAGTGACAGCCAGTCTACCGCAGTATGGATTTCCAACCATTTCATAGAATATCATGGTTGGGAAGTTATTTAATCTTTATGTTCTTTGTTTTGGTAATTGGGTATAAAGTAGATTATCAGGTGTACTCCAGGTCCAATATGCCAGCAGGTAGCATGTGGTATGCACTATGCAGTAAACTTGCTTTGCTGATTTTTTGAAATAAGAATTCCAACCCATATCGTTTTGATAACCGGTGTTGGTAAATAAATGTGTGAGGCAAATATGGAAAGCCAACAGTGACTCGGTGTTCAGGAATGTTTGTTATTCCTCGATTGGAGATAAAGTGGAGCAGCTGAATCCGAGTTCCGCCTTGCGTTATTACAGAATGCTCCTTTTGTTCTCTGAGAAAATATGTACTTGGGAGAGGTCACACATCGCGGAGCGACCCGGGCTATGGTTCCATGGGAGAACGACTTTTATAACGCCAAGGGGCTCACACAGGATGAAGGGAAACCGACCAATTTACTTTTTGCCTTGCGCAAACATTTGCCTAAGTGCTCTGAGAGAAGTCTGGGCTTGATTTACCATCTCCTATCTGCTGTTATTGTTAGGCCTACACGTCGGACCGAGCCAGATGGGCCAGGCAGTGTGCGGCCCTGCCTGGAGCCACGAGGGTGATATCTCAGTTATGTTTCACTCTGGGCCAGCAGTACCAGGAGGTCAGCCCAGGGAAACAGGCCGTGGAAGAACTTTGGAGCTGTTTAAGGCTTGTGGCTGACACCGCATCCCCCCGTCGCTGGGGTGGTTCACATATTAACAAATCAACAGGTTGCATGTGTGTGTGTGTGTGTGTGTGTGTGTGTGTGTGTGTGTGTGTGTGTGTGTGTGTGTGTGTTTTTTTTGTCAGAACGGGCGGGACTCGCTGGCGGACGGTTACGTCCCCAAATTGTTTATGTTTACGCACAGGAAAACGCGTGCCAACGTTCAGGTGTGAATTAAGTGGCGCTAAACTCAAGATGTGATTGTATTCGACACGCATCAAGACTATATTACATGTTTTATTTAACACAATACCCACTACTGTCTCTATCCCAATATGTGTGTGTGTGTGTGTGTGTGTGTGTGTGTGTGTGTGTGTGTGTGTGTGTGTGTGTGTGTGTGTGTGTGTGTGTGTGTGTGTGTGTGTGTGTGTGTGTGTGTGTGTGTGTGTGTGTCTTTGTGTGTTTGTGTCTGTCTGTGTATCTGTCTGTGTGTGTCTGCATGTGTGTGTCACCATGTGTGTGTCTGTGTGTGTATGCACGCATGTGTGTGTCTGTGTGTGTGTGTGCGCGAGAGAGAGAGAGACAGGGAGTGGCGAGGGAATGATGCATGCCGGTTCACAAAGACAACATAGTTGTGTGTGTGTAAAAGGGTAAATGTTTGTCCTTTAGCTGACTGGTCCTCTGTTCGGTGTCTGGCAGCGTGGTGGAAATACTCGGTCTGACCCTTCTGTAATACGCTCAGCATCCCTGACCGAAGGCTCACCTACAGCCCCGTGTGCTGCCAGAGCGATCTGAAGACAAGAGGTGGGCGTCCTGGGGTGGCATCAGAGAGCCTGACTGTCTGCTATGCAGGTGTGATAAACGGAGGCGACGGCCTTCTTCTCAACAGGACGGTGTTTCCCAAACGTTGGGGTCGGGACCTCAGAATGAGTCGCCTGATGGTGGAGCTGGTGTGCGTGATTGCTGATTTATTAGTGTAGATATTTAAGGAATTAAGGAAAAGACATACAGTCAAAGAATCGAAGGTTCTCTGGAGCAAATGTATATGCATTTAGACTGGCTTATGATTGGTAGCTAGGTATTAGTGAACTGCAGCTAGCCACTTATTGTGGTGGTGGGCCTTCATAGGGTTAAACTATCCAAGCAGATCCACGTTTGGGTTGCAAGACTTTTTACATGGAAACAGGGTCATGGGCCTAACACGGTTTGAATCCACTGCAGCAGAATCCACTGCAGCAGGACTAACCCCTCTGGAGATTCCAGAGGGGTAAGGCTGATTTACAGGAAGTACTCGTACTGTAAGCCCCGTGTTGGAAGGAGACCTTTAGACGTGTGACTGACTCAGGAGCAGTATCTCCATGATCTTTAAACAGAGACGCCTCCAGAGCTCTGGTTACGTGTTACATCTTCTCCGGGGGACGACATCATGATGAAGTGGAACAAACCCAAACCACATCCAAGTCCGTCCGGGAGACCACTGGAAGTTGGTCACCTCTTCAAATGAAATCCCGGAGAAATACAACGTAATCGTGCAACCGCAATGTACCTGCTTGGTTATCAAGTGAAACTAGACTAATATAAATAACATGCTATTATTTACAAATGGAAAGATAAAAAATGACCGGAACCATAGCAACGACAGAGGAATGCGTCAAATACTGAAGTACAGATTTCCATTTTGGATTAGTCTACTTTTCTACCTCATCTCTATTATTTTCATAGAGAAAACCCATAGTCAGCACAGGAGAGTGAAGGGAGGGCATTGAGTTCATGAAAAGACAATTTCCCAAGGAGCTGGAATGCATCTTTTATATTTCTCTGCAGCACCAATCACAATACATCTGCGGTCTCTTTACGGCCTTGCCAAATGTGGGCACATTTATACCGGCAAAACCCCCCAATCTCTCTCCCTGACGTTGGTATCAACTATCAAGTGTGCAACGTTTCCTGACAGGATATTCCCATCTGACTGGCAACACTGTCTCTACCTGCACCAGCGCTTAAGAGACAATAATACTTTATCGATCCCAGGCGGGGATAAACAAATGTTAGCTCATCCAAAGGGTTTCATAAGCGGCCCGATTATTGTGGTGCTCGGTGTCCAAACAGCCATCCCCCTCCCGGGCACCACGCTGCGGACGTCCCTCCTCCGACGGAGCGGGTGGCTGCCGAAGGCAGAGGAGGAAAAGTAGAAGCAGATCCTCATTAAATCTCATGCAGGGAAATGAATCACTCGCAGAGTGTTAACATAAAATATCCCGCCAGGCCGGAGCAGGGCTGTGTCGTCGCCAGGGGCCCCGCGCTCGCTGCAATTGCCCCGGCTCCGGTTCCAGGGAGAGCAGTTGTGCGGACGTGGTGCCCTGCCGGGAACTGTGATGAAACCGTGTGCAGGGGGGGGGGGGGGGGGGGGGTGAGTGTTAAGGGAGGGGAAACTGAGGTAGGACCATTGAGAGAGAGAGCACTTAGTCCCTACTCCTGCAGCATGGACAAGATTATCTCGGCAATCAGCGTCGAACAGAACCGCCTTTATGCGAGCGGTTTTGGGCCGGACCAGCGGCCCACTCGGCCGCGCCAGCCCTCCGCCGGAGGGGGGAGAGCGGTGGCTCGGCCTCACCCAGCTGTGTCTGCAGTGGAGGGGGAGAGGGAGGTGGGAGGAGGGGGGGAGGAGAGGAGGTTACCGCTTCGAGAGCCAGAGAAGCCATCAGGAAACGCCCTCGCCTTGTCACCGCTTGCTGTGCTGTGTGTGTACGTGTGTGTGTTTGTGTGTGTGCTGTGTGTGTTCATGCATGCGTAACCCCCCCAATGAGTAAAACACCAGTGTGTGTGTGTGTGTATGTGCACGTGTGTGTAAAAACAGTTTACATAAAACACCAGTGTGGGTGAAACGTGAGTTTGTGCGGCCGTGCATGTGTGTGTTTGTATGTGCGTGCATGTGAGTGTGTATGTGCGTGCGTAGCATCGTGCATTCTGGGCCGGACTTAGATCGGATGTGAACCCAGAGATAAAGGGAACCTGATGGGCCTGAGGCTGCGACCGGTACAGAATCAACAGGGCTCAGGGAGCCAGAGAGAAGATGGGCCAACACATGGGAATAACAACCCAACACTAATGTCTACAAACCGTCGCTGACCTTGACCATTGACCTATCGGAGGAGGGCCAATCACAGTCATCAGAGCAGCAAGAGACTCGCAACGCTGATGAGGAAATCTAGAGGAAGGAATCTGTTACCTTACACCCTAGGTATGTGTTTATGAGGGCAAACCCTGTGTGTGTGTGTGTGTGTGTGTGTGTGTGTGTGTGTGTGTGTGTGTGTGTGTGTGTGTGTGTGTGTGTGTGTGTGTGTGTGTGTGTGTGTGTGTGTGTGTGTGTGTGTGTGCAACGCATGCATATTTGCGTGCATGCGTGCGCATGCATATGTGTGTGTGTACAACCCCAGTGTTTTTGTATGTGTGTGTGTGTGTGTGTGTGTGTGTGTGTGTTTGTGTGTGAATGACTAAACTCCCCCCTCCCCTCCCCCCAGTGTGGGTAAAACACCAGTGTGTGTGTGTGTGTGTGTGTGTGTGTGTGTGTGTGTGTGTGTGTGTGTGTGTGTGTGTGTGTGTCTGTGAATGACTAAACTCCCCCCTCCCCTCCCCCCATTGTGGGTACAACACCAGTGTGTGTATGTGTGTTAAACACAAGTATGTGTTTATGCGTGTGTGTAAAACACCAGTCTGTGTTTGTGTGTGTGTGTGTGTGTGTGTGTGTGTGTGTGTGTGTGTGTGTGTGTGTGTGTGTGTGTGTGTGTGTGTGTGTGTGTGTGTAAACCTTTTAGTTTTGAGACAAACCAACCTCCATCTGGTTTAGTTCTGCCCGGTCATGTGACCAGCTTGTAGAGACACTCTCTTTAGCCATAATGGCTTACAACAGAATCTGAAAGTCACGTTCACAGTTGTGTGGAGTTTTTTGTTACTCTGTGTGAAGATGTGAATGGCATCTTCACTGTTTTTAAACATGTTTTAAAAGATTGACGTGCTCCTGTCTGTCTGGTTAGCCGTGAAAGTCCGCAGCTGTGGCTCATAGGCTAATTGAGCCACACCCATTCTGGTGCTCTTTAAGAGGGCCAGAGTTTTAGACTGGAGGGGCTGGAGTTGTGCAAGTGACTCGACAGTTGTGCTGTGTTTTAAGTAAAGAGATGCTTTTTAACAACAACCATATGTGTGTGAAGAACGCTCTTTTTCACACTCTGGTTGGGAAATATTTTCCAAAGTTTGGAATTTACCGCTTTCGACACCGCATTAATGTAGTATTCCTGTAAAATGTCCACCAAGCCTCCCTTTGCACTCATTTCTCCCCCTGGTTTATTGTCCACTGTAATAGCTTCAGTACAAACACAGCAGCCCTTTGGTAGCATTCTGATTCTTGTAAAAACACCACATCTTATTCACATATTTTCCAGAAGGAATCATAACTTATGTAATATGTAGCTTTACAAGATCCACCTGGTTGGGTATCCTACATTAGTTCAACAGATTACCGTTAATAAAATAAAACAATCTGTATTTCCTCTTTTGACCATTTGAAGGAATCTTAAGTCACGTCATACATGTCTAACCAGCACCACTGGGCTGGATGGCGTCCGCTATAGATCAATCGATTGATCGACCCACAGAGCTGTGTTAATCAATAATGAAGGAGCAGCCCGGTGCCTCTGGTCCGGCCTCCAGCGTATCTCCACAGAAGCCTTACGTTACGTCTGGACTGCCTCCACCATGATGGATCGGTCGTCCACAGGTGGAGTCCTCGGCTTCTTGATGAGCTGTCGCTGGAGCGTCAGAGTAATGTGTTGAGGGCCGGACTCAGAGCGAGGCTTCTGCAGGGAGGACTTCTGGGAGAGAGTCCGGGAGACGCAGCCTTAAGAGTCCAGCATGTGGGGAGACGAACCTGGTCTCTCAAAGACATTCCTCGTTTATTATACTCTGAGTGTAACCTGAAGATATACTGAAAGAAGCAAGACATTGGATTGCTGAGAATGTGTGTGTGTGTGTGTGTGTGTGTGTGTGTGTGTGTGTGTGTGTGTGTGTGTGTGTGTGTGTGTGTGTGTGTGTGTGTGTGTGTGTGTGTGTGTGCTGGACGACTGCAGAGAGGGATTCCTCAGTCTCCTGTCTGTCATGTTGGATCACTCACTCCTCGTTTGATTTTCTAATGGAACAATTGCAGTGGGACTGCGTCCAAGGGGCACAGAGCAAGCTTGGTATTTTGTGTTCCTACATCATGGATAATTAAATTACGGCTTTCAAGTACAGCCCCTTAAGACTGTTTCCTGACATTCAAGGAATAGTATTACGCATTAATAATGAAGGGCAAGTCTTTAGTTTTTGTAGTACTCATCAATATTTGTGTACTGGCTTATCCTGTAATCCTACTATGTTATAGCTGAACTTCTGATCCAGCAGTCCTGTTACAGCAAAACTTCTGATCCAGCAGTCCTACTGTATCATAGCTGAACTTCTGATCCAGCAGTCCTACTGTGTCTTAGCTGAACTTCTGATCCAGCAGTCCTACTGTGTTACAGCAGAACTTCTGATTCAACAGTCCTACTGTGTTACTACTATAGCAGAACTTCCGATCCGGCAGTCCTACTATGTTACTGCAGTACTTCTGATCCGGCAGTCCTACTATGTTGCTGCAGTACTTCTGATCCGGCAGTCCTACTATGTTACTGCAGTACTTCTGATCCGGCAGTCCTACTATGCTACGGCAGTACTTCTGATCCAGTAGTCATACTTTGTTACAGAAGAACTTCTGGAGATGGCACAGAGCCTAGGCTGGAAAACATCAACCTGAAAGGGCAGAGTTATGCCTTTGTTTCCTGTTACGTTACGGAGATTTTCTACAGAGGAAATAATTTGCCAGAGTATGGAGCATTCAGAAGGGTTTTTTAATAAGTGTAGTTCTGCTGTGGCCTGTCCACACAGTGTTGATTTGAAACCTTTACAGACACTCTGTACACCTTACTGCCGATGGCTGAGTTTGTGTTTTGCCAATTTTTTCTCTTAATGAATCCCCCCTCCGGCCACAAGATTGTTGAAACAAATATGAAATGAAAGAAGGTAACGCGTGCTGTTCATATCTGATTAACAACCTAAACTCTGACTTGTGCCATGAGGCAGGAGCCAACACTCAGGAAACAACATAACTTGTCCAGACTGGTGACGGAGCTCTGAATTAGACTTCACATCATTGTTCATCAGCTCCATAGGCCATTCATATGCTACATCTCGCAGAATCCCTGGAGCTACATCTCCAGGGATCGCTCTCCAGTAACTGTGTGGGAGGGGAGTAGGTAGGGTCCTGGCACCAGCCCGGGTTACCGGGTCCAGCTGTGCATCAGCATGGGAGCGATGCCAGGAGGAATAATAAGCAACAGCTATTGGCCTGAACTGAAAACCATGTGATGAATTGGGATAGAACCACATAAATACCGCTGTGTCTATTGCGCTGGTCTGCTCTCACGATAGTTGTATAGAATGCTAATGGGACAGAGATATGGGAGTGGTGTGTGATAGGCTGGAACAGGGTGATGGTGGGTAAGGAGGAGGGGACTGTGTGTGTGTGTGTGTGTTGGTGTTGGTAGCTGCGTGTGTTGGTGGGTGTGTGTGGCGACGAGAGGGTATCTCAGGACACTTGAGATCCAACTGCTTCCAGCTGTAACATTATTATGTAAACCAACACACACACACAAGCGATGCATGTCGTCAATGTCAGCATATGCTTACATTTACCAGGACACAGACACACACAGACACGCACACGTGCACACACATAATCTATGTATATGTAAATGTCCGCATGTATTTCCATTTTCCAGGAATTACACACACACACACACAAACACACACACACACACACACACACACACACACACACACACACACACACACACACACACACACACACACACACACACACACACACACACACACACACACACACAAATAATTTGAAACAATTTCTTGTCAAAGCTTGCAGCCCCAGATCGTGACTGCCCTATAATCCATCTTTACATCCATGTCACGCGTATTCAAAGCCTTTGATTCGATGGGCTTGGAAGACGAAGCTCAGCCAACTCCAGCCATTGCCTCCAGGCTCTTCCTCTTCATCGTCTCCATTCATGAGGAGCTCTGGGGAGATTTAGTTCCTGCTGGAGGAGGAGGAGTCGGGTGCGAGGAGGGTGGGTGGAGAGAGAGAGAGAGAAGGAAGAGGAGGAGGGGGATTGGAGGAGGAAGAGGAGGAGGGGGATGACAGAGGAGGAAGAGGAGGAGGAGGGCGATTTCAGGAGGATGAGATGGAGGGGGATGGGAGGAGGAAGAGGAGGAGGGGGATGACAGAGGAGGAAGAGGAGGAGGAGTTTGAGAGGTGGAAGAGGAGGAGAGGGAGGGGAGATGAGGAAGAGCAGGAGAAGGATGGGAGATGAGGAAGACCAGGAGGAGAGTGAGAGGAGGAAGGGGAGGAGGGGGGCGAAAGGACAAGGGGGAATGGGCTGAGAGAGGATGAAGAGGAGGAAGGTAGGAGGGGAGGTAGGAGGGGATGAGGAGGAGGGGTATGAGTAAGACAAGGAGGAGGGGTATTATGAGGATGAGGATGAAGAAAAGACAGCAGAAGAAAAATGAGCAAAACAGCTGCGGGACTCTTAAAACAGCCTTCCCCACCATTTTCCGCTCCTGCTGGATGTTGTCTTGTGTGATTAAATGACAGACGAACTGTCTGGACGGGAGGCCCTAGGCGTCCGTGGGACCACTGCTGTGGCGCTGGCAGAACTCTGGAATGTTCTCCCCTCCTTTCCCCTCTAACCCTGATTGCCATTTCAATACGCTAATGTCAGCATCCTCCGGTTAAGTCCTACCCCTCTGGTCCCGATCAATAGCTACAGAACGTGTTTGTTCGTTATGGTTGTTTCAGCTCTATCAGAGTGTTATCCAGCGAGCAGCCAATGACCACACACTTCCACGGTAAAAATAACCCCATCTTTTCTTTGGCTGGAGTCGTTTCCTCTGTTTTATTAAAACCTTTTTGTAGCACCTCCTCATTGTTCTTCTCCCCCCTTCTCCTTGTCTTCGGGTCTATTCTTAGCTCTGGGAATATCAGGTCTGAAGCTCTCTGCTGACAAAGTCTTGTACTGTCAACAGTTTCCTTTTGTGAAAACAAAGATCTACAGTTGCCTGCTCTCCTGGGAGTAGTGTGTGAACACCAGCACCGCACATGAGAAGTCTGAAAGACGTTTGTGTTGAGCTGCCAAAGGACCCTCAGCGACCAAGGAGGTCACACCGTTCCTCCTTCTTGTGCAGATGCTAAGCTTTACACTTGTTGTGTTTTCTTTTTATATATGTATGTATATGGAGATGGCAGGGCAGAGATTCCTTGGCAGCTCAAGCACTGAAAAACAGCAATGCAAGTGAATGTTCAGCAAAGGCTTTTAGGATCTCGTTGTTTCATCTCAGGTGTTTCATACCTCTAAACATTTAGATAACACTAAAGTCCACAGTCAATTGGATCCAAAAGATTTGCACCAATACGACGATAGTCCACCAATACGACGATAGGGCACCAATATGACGAAAGTGCACCATTACGGCGAAGAACATAGCCCACCAATGTGACGATAGTGCGCCAATGTGACGATAGTGCACCAATGTGACGATAGTGCACCAATTTGACGATGGCGCAACGATACGACGATAGCGCACCAATTTGACAATAGCGTACCATTGTGATGAAACTTTCCGACTTTTCGGATCTCTTGGTGACCGTCATGATAAATGGTTCTGCCCTCTCAGTCGATGCAGCAGTATTGTAATCATGAATCTGGATATCCCTGCTGAGGTCTGGGGATGGATGTGGAAAGAGAGGAGGCAGATTTTGCTCTGTGAATATTTAGAATGTGCCAAAACAAATATTTCCTGTTCTGTTATTCCGCTCACGTACTGCAAGCAATCAAACGTGGGTCACTGTAGACTTTTGGGCTCGCAAGCGCACAACAATTTGTAAATATTTTGCAATTTATTCATGATAATACACACACACAAGGAGTTATTTTCTTTCACAATCACGGTCTGCCATGAGAACAATTGTTTGAGCCGTGGGCAGACAATGACAGATGATGGCTCTTTCCTGCCTGTTGATGGGCAGGCACACTCTTCTTTCGCTCTCTTTTTCTCTCCCCCTTTTCCGAAGCTTGGGGGACGCGTGTTGATTTTCCCTACGTACATATTGCATGGCTTGTATAGGAAACTCGACTACTGTACAGTAATCGCCCGCAATGCGTTCCATATGGGCATATTGTGTTGTGCCATTGTGTGATTCCCCCCCGGGTAATGTGGACAGTGCCTCCGTAACACTGCCAACGCTCGGCTCGAATGCCGTTTGGCAAGGGATCGGCAGTGTTTCTCTGGCATGAGACCTCCCGTGGGAAGTCAACCGGGTAGGCATTGTGGGAGAAGAATTGTAAGCAGATTGTGTCCATGGGGATGCGGGGAACACTGGATGGTGCTGGTGCTGTGGGGTAGGATGCACTCGCTTTCTTTCTAGAAAGAGCTGCTCTTGTCTGGAAGGTTCTGCGCTTTACCTTGTAAATGTCAAACCAGAGAAAAACAATTCTCATCAGGTTGGACGCTGTACAGCTGGAATCAGGCTAGCTGTTCAACAATCTGATTCAATGTCAGCGCTTCTTCAAATTTATCTCCCTAGGCCAGAGGTCAGAAGGAGGGAGAAAAGTTTTATGGCTCCGCCATGGCCGGTCCTAGCACCTCCTTCTCTTGCTTGTCCTGCTCCTCCTGAACCACCTCCTGCTCCTCCTCTTTCTGCTCCTCCTCCGCTTGATCCTTCTCCTCCTGCTCCTCGCCCTTCTGCTGCTCAACCTCCTCCTGCTCCTTCCCCTTCTGCTACTCCTCCTGCTCTCCTCTCTCTCCTCCTCCATCTCCTCCTGCCCCTCCTCCTCCTGCTCCTCGTCCTGCTCCAACTCTTCCTCCTGGTCCTCCTCTCTTCCTCCTGCTCATCCTCCTCCTCCCCCTCTTCCTCCTCCACCACAGCCTCCTCCTCCTACTCCTCCTCCTCCTGCTCCTCCTCCTACTCCACGCCTGCCAAACCCACGTCTCTCCAGATCTGAGTCTGGCTGTTCTCTTTATGTATTGAAACCAAAATCGTAGTAAATATGCAGCCGTTTTTAGTGTTCTATAAATAGTGTGCCTTGGTTACCATACTCCTCTGCTTGTTATCTGTGAAGCCGCTGGAATAGCGACGGTGATAAACTAAATGAGTGACTGAATAAAGCCGGAGACTGGAAGGCCATCTGCCTTGATGTTTTTACTGGCTCTCAAGCCTCTTGGAGAAAGTTTGGGGGATGAGCGGCGCTCGTCCTTCTTGTGCCGGATTCATGGAGTGGACGTTCATGTCATCAACAATAGCGTCTCTCATCGGAACCCCGGCCCAACCCCCCTTGATGGGTCGCGATCTCTGTTCATGTCTCTCATGTACATATCCTCCTCGCCCATCCTTCAAACCGCTACTCCGGGGTTGGGTCGCGGGGGCAGCAGCTCAAGTACATGTGATAAATGTTAATGTAAATATTTACATGGGCTATATGTTAATGTTAACATATAAATATGATACAGTTAGTGCAGTCCTTGTTAATGTAAACATGTACATGGGATTCACGTTGACATGGTCCATGTTAATGTAAAACACGTGAACGCGATGCGTGCTAATGCAAAGCGTGTCCGTCTTTTGCATGTTAACACGAAACATGCTACGTGACACATCTTATTGAAAAAACATTTTAACAAACCAATGTGTTCATGTGTAACAAGCACCAAGGCTGGAAGGCTTAGGAGTGTGAACGGGCATTGTTTTGCTGTCACTTTTTATTACGTGCCTGTGTTGTGTAACTTGGACCTCAATTCCATCGAGTTTAAGTTTGCATTATGGTATCACGGGAAGCCGGGGATCTCCGGGGGCCGCTCCCCGGGGAGGCCGTTAGGGTGGTACTAAGGGGGGGGGGTTTCCGCAGCCTCTCTTTACATGGCGCTTCTGAAGCATCTGCGGGGTTCGTTCGGGGCCACTGATTGCCCTCCAGCTGTGTAGTGTGGTGATTGGCTGCCCTCCAAGCGGCAGGGCGGGGCCCGCTGTGGGCCCTGCTGCTCCGCCCTCACCGCGCAGCCCCCTTTAAGTGATGTGTGAGGACATGACACCGCCGCCCGTCTCCGTCGGTGAGCCTGCGGTGGTGTGCGTGGGTTTTTATAGACGGCGTTCGCTGCGTCTCTGATCCGTCTCCCCGTCTCACCGTGTGCTCTCTGTCTCTGTGTCTTTATAGGAGGGCGTGGCCGAGGAGGACAGCTCTTTAGTGCCGAGTGACAAGTAAGTGGAATTTTTTCTAAGAGGGTAAAAGGACCGGCAGCGAGACAACGACAAAACAACAACAAAGCAACGACGGTGTTGCCGCTAATGGGTGTTAAAGGCCCACTATGCAAGATCGGGCATTTCTTCGCCGTTTTCTTGGTTTGGCACGCACTTTTCTCTACACAGCGCCCCCTCCAGCTTCAGAATTAGATATTTTACAACACTGTCGTAACAACTCGTTGACGACCCTTCCCCATGCACTTCTACGCTAGCCATGTGCATTTGTTTTCAAAGAAGCCGCCGAATGCGTGGAGCCATGTCCGAAGTAGATGATCATGAAGTGTAGACAAGGTTATACATTTTTAAAACGGTGTATTTGTATTGCAATAAACATAAATCCATCCTTTTTTATAGTTAGTTATAATTGTTTTATTTTAGGTTAAACAGAACAATCAGTGTAAGAGTGTTGGCCAACATAATCTAAATAAACAAGAACCTGGATTCGGGGATTCAGCCTGTATCTGGGGGACGAGACAGACGAACAGCAAAACACCCATGGAAACAAAGGAAAGGAAACATACAGGGCTCACAACAAAACGGTCGAGAAAACACAGTTTTACAGGGCTCACAACAAAATGGTTGAGCAAACACATTTGTACAGAGACTATCAACATCAAGAATACCACGAAGACAAAGTTCACCAAAGGGTACTTTCAATTTCAAAAGCAACACGGCCAAGTCGGCGTCTGATTTGCAGTCTTTTTCTTTCAGTTCACGCTATTCCTGAAAAGCTTGCCCAACGTTTACTCGTGTCTGGCCTCTGTCGGTCAGTCTCCCTTTTCTCTTCTTCTGTTCCTCCGACATTGGGTTTCTCTGTCTCTTTTTAGTCGGCTGATCTATGATGAATGTAACAATCCCTTAGTTACTTGTGTTTATATGTTTATATCGAGCCGGTTCCGTGTTTGGGGGTCTGTGCCGTAAAGCAATTCGTTACTTCGCGAGACCCGAGAGTCCCGCGAGAGTGGCCGGCCGAAACCTATTCCCTTTCTCCGCCAAGATGCGCAAGGGGGAGTCGTAACAACGAACAATCAAACAAAAATGTATAATAGAACCATCGCAATGACTCTTAGCCTGTTATATTAAGGTAAATCAAGCCAAAAAAGTTGCATAGTTCCCCTTTCACTCGTGTCTGGTCTCTTTTCTGGTCCAACTTCTTTTTATTCTTCTTTTGTTCCACCAACAGTCGCCTCTTGGGTCCCTTATCAGTCGATTGATCCATGATGAATGCAACAATTGCCTCGCAACTGGCTGTTTATATCTAGCCTGTGCCATGTTTGGGTGTGTGTCTGTGCCGTAAAGCAGTTTCGAAACTACAATCTGACTACATTTTCGAGGTGCGATTGTATACTTCCGCTGCGACACATCCGGATTGTGTCGGTCCGAACAGAGCAAGTTGCATATGCGCTTTTTCCTTGGAGAGGCGACATGGGGCAATGACACACCCACCAAACGACCCAGAAATGGATGCAGGACCATCAGAATAACTCTCAACCTGCATAATTAATGTTATTTTGGCGAAAAAAGTTGCATAGTGGGCCTTTAACATAAACACACACGCACTAACACATACACACGCGCACACATACACACACACACACACACACACACACACACACACACACACACACACACACACACACACACACACACACACACAGACACACACGTATGCGTGCACGCACATGCACACAGAAAAACCACTGCATCCACACGCACACATGCATGCACACGCATACAACCAATGCATACACAATCATATGCATGCACACACAGACAGACAAACAACCACTGCATACACACACACACACACACACACGCACGCACGCACGCACGCACGCACGCACGCACGCACGCACGCACGCACGCACGCACGCACGCACGCACGCACGCACGCACGCACACACTCACACACACACACACACACACACACACACACACACACACACACACACACACACACACACACACACACACACACACACACACACACACACACAGGACAGATAGAGATTGGGGGGTCAGCAGGGTCTGCATTGTTGTGTTTGGATATACACGCTCAGCCAACACCGAGAAACATATCCTAAAACAAGTTCTGGGAATGGAAACATGCCTCCCCCTGGCTTGATTTAGGGTTTCATATAACATCTCCATATCCCGCTTATCTGTCCAGTATTCCTGCTGCCAACACTGCTTTTACGTAACGATATCACTGCTCTGGTGACACTTTGACCCTCAAACTTCGGCTGGCTTGTGTTCTTGGATGACCAGTTTAAATCAAATGAAATCCTGTAAATTGATCCGCGCTGGAGGACTTTTTAATAGGGCACTTTGTTGGATTAGGCCCAGGCTGGACCGTCTCACACACTCTCATCATGTCCACCCTCAGAGAGCTCCCCAGAGCGCTGTAATCCCACAAGTCACTGGAATGGAACTCTGAGAGAGAGCGATCTGAGCCGTGGGACGTACCAGCATACCGTTCACCGTGTGGCCACTAGGGGGAGGTGATATCCAGGCTGTGTCGTTCCGTGAGGAATACGGTTTTTGGCCAACTGACAAAAAAAACCTGAATTGATCGAGCTCCTCCCTGTGGGCCAATCATATTTTCAATCAGGTTTGGTGATCCCTCAGGCATGTTGTTTGATTACACCGTGATTAGTTTGACTTGGCTAAATTGCTACCAGGTAGTTGCTGCTGTTTCCTAGCGTTGATCCTCAGCTGTGTCTCTGTCCTGAGCCAACGCACTGGCCACCAGAGCACGTAGCCAGGGAGGTAAAATTTGTAATTGGTGCAATTGGCATGGAGGAAGTTGAAGAGCGATGGCCACAGATTTGGGCCCAGGAAATGACTCCTTTTCGCAGGAAATGCTTAATTTGTGACCCTATTAGCGTGTTACCACAACACAGTGGACGTTTGGAATGGACTGATATTTCTACAGCAGGTCCAGCTGTGGGCCCAGCTGTGGAGGTGAATGTGAGTGCTTCATGTGTGCAGAGTATTGAGTGTGTACTGTCCATAGTATGTATGTAAATATTGTGTCTGTAGTGTATGTGTGTATTGGATTTTTGCGTGCATGTGCATGCCTGCTTGTGTGTGTGTGTGTGTCTGACTGTGCATGTGCATAATGTTACCGTGTGTGCGAATGTTTGTGCGTTTGTGTGTGAATTGTCTATAGTATGTTTGTGTGTATTGTATTAATTGTGTATTTGTGCATGCGTGTGTGCATGTGCAAACCTGCATGGGTGTGTGTGTGTGTGTGTGTGTGTGTGTGTGTGTGTGTGTGTGTGTGTGTGTGTGTGTGTGTGTGTGTGTGTGTGTGTGCGCATGACTGTGCCTGTGCGCAATGTGCATGATTTTGTGCGAGTGTGTGCGTGGAGGTACAACTCATTAGGTCTGGGTGTGCATGCTTGTGCCGTTGCACGTGTGCGTGTGTATGTGTGTGTATGTGTTGGACAGGAGGAAGAGACATTAGCTCTGTGTCTCCGCTTGCCTGTTGTCTTTAAAAAGGGGCGGAGTTCCATCGCTTCCCTCTTCTATGGATCATTACCCAAGTGAGCCCGTTGATTTATGATCTGCATTACACATTATTCCTGTCCTCAACTCTGTGTGGACGGAGGGTGGGGGGGGGGTGGAGGACATGGCCGTCCAGCAGCAGAGACCTCCGGAGTGCACCGGTGTGTCCCCCTGGCTCGGAGCGCCGGACCAGTGGGGCTGAGGGTGTGTGTGTGTGTGTGTGTGTGTGTGTGTGTGTGTGTGTGTGTGTGTGTGTGTGTGTGTGTGTGTGTGTGTGTGTGTGTGTGTGTGTGTGTGAGATGAATATTGTGTGTTTGTGAGAAGAGGTATGTGTGTGTGTATGAGTGAGATAAATGTGGTATGTTTGTGAAAAAAGTGTGTGAGGGTCTGTGTGTGTATGTGTGTGTGTGTGTGTGTATGTGTGTGTGTGTGTGTGTTTGAGAGGGATAAATATTGTGTGTTTGTGAGAAAAAGGTGTCTGTGTGCATGCATGTCAGCGATTGGTTGTGTGTGTGTGTGTGTGTGTGCGTGTGTGTGTGCGTGTGTGTGCGTGGGTGGGGAAGGTGTGTTTAATGGGTAAAGAGGGTCTGCAGACGACAGAGAGAGTGCTTGTCAAGGTGTCTGTTTGAGTGCGGAAGTGTGTGGGAGAGGGAATGCGTGTGTGTGTCCAAGTGTGTGTGTTTCTCTGTGTTCCCGTAGAGTAAACTCAACCGTCTGTGGGCGATAGCGAGGGTGCCACTCCTCAGCCTGCAGTGCCTGGCTGTGGTCTCTGCTGTGATTTACTCACGTTCTCCTCTGTTTAATGTGCATATTAGTCCCCTCCTGCATACCTGGTGTGTGTGTGCCTGTGTGCGTGAGTGTGTGTGTTTGTGCGTGTGTGTGTAGTGCTCTGCCAGCATCGCCCTGCAGTTGCAGACTTGTTGCGTGTTGGACTCTGTGTGTCTTGGTATGTAGGTGTCGATGTGTGTGTGTGTGTGTGTGTTTCAGTGTTTCAGAGTGTGTGTGAGTGCCGGAGCTCTTCAGTGGGGTAGGTCCCAAGGGTTTCTACGGCTCTGTGTTTGTGCTTGTGTAAATGTTTGTGTCTTAATCCCTTTATCAGGCTTTGCTTTGAGACGTTTGCTCTGTCAGATAGTCTTTGTATACAAGCTTCTAAAGACACATTAGATTGGACTGGATTCGAACGAAGATTGGACGCACAAATGGACGCACAAATGGAGGCACAAATGAACCCTTTTGAGAAGTCACTGCAGTTTATACATTCTAAGTGAAGTTGTTTGGAAAGGTTGCAATTGTGCACGCTTGTTCCGGTAAGCCGTGTGTGTGTGTGTGTGTGTGTGTGTGTGTGTGTGTGTGTGTGTGTGTGTGTGTGTGTGTGTGTGCGTTTGTGTGTCTGAATGTGTTTGTGTGTGTGTGTATGAGTGTGTGTGGACCACCCATAGCTCTCTGAGGTCTTAACAATAACAGGGCCACTTCCTTCGAATGATATGGAGTTGGCTTTAATGGAGAGCTAGCCCCAGTGTTTGCTGTGCCAGAGCTCTATAGAACTGTTCTTATCCCCATTCTTACTCCCTCACACTCACAGCCCTAAACCATAGTTCTGTCAAAAACCCCAACGCAACGACCTTCCCTCTGTCTCTTCCCAGCTTCCATCCAGAGGTTTTAACCCCGTCTTTCGGGAAATGTTTATTTTCGGTTGTCAAACAATAATCAATGATTAATTGTACACATTCCTTACTCGTCTTAAGAAAAACCTAATAACCCTCAAGCAGGCAACGTTGTAATTCACGTGTTTTAACTTTTTCCTTTTACATTTCATTTATTCATGTATTCTTGTCCTCTCACTGACCGATAAAACCCCATCGGTAATTAATTTGATAATACGTTGGGAGGCCTAATTTTTTCCAGGCATCACTGGAGACCCTGCAGAGCGGAGTGTCTGGCTGAGGTCTGGTACCATGGGAGAGCCATGGTACCGTCTCGGTCTCGCCGCCTGGCCAGCTCAAGTGGGTAATAACGTTTGGGCTTCGGTAGGAAGAAAAACATAGCCACAGCGTGAAGCATTCTGACGTGACCAGATATCTCCGGGAGTTATTAGCTCTGTGCAACCACATGCAGTGTTTGCTTTGAAAAAAGAACAACGGCAAACCGAGAACAGTTCATACAGTGTGTTTGTGTTTAGGTTGAACTACCTTCTGTTCTGTTTTGCAAATTTATCAAAAAAAACAGTGGCAGACAGCACTGGACCTGGAGATTACTTTCCGCTTATACATCAAACAACACAAAAGATGAAATAAATCGCAGAATACATATCGGCACAAACTTGAGGTCTCTGCCGATTCCCCTCCTCTTTTTTAAGTTCAATGAATTGACAGTGCACTCAAGCACAGACACATTGGAACGCAGCGACCAGCACAGACACATCGGAACACCCCGACCAGCACAGACACATCGGAACACACCGACCAGCAGCACAGACACATCGAAACACAGGGAACAGTACAGACACATCGGAACACCCCGACCAGCACAGACACATCGGAACACCACGACCAGCAGGACAGACACATCAGAACATACAGAACAGCACAGACGCATCGGAACACACCGACCACAGACAGGAGTTATGCGCGTCACTGGTTGAATTGCTTCTCCTGCTCCATGATTTATTGTGCTGCTGCCACCTTACTGCAGGGCTCACCAGCAGATCAAGAGGAACTTTTATCTCCCACACTTCTTCAGGTAGACGGTAGATTTATGGTCCCAAATGACAGTGCAGCTCTCAAATGTGGTTAACCAGAGAACTCTACACTACATCAGATTCTGCCGGGTGCATCTCTCTCTCTCTCTCTCTCTCTCCCTCCACTCCTACCGTGTCTAGACACCCTAAACACCGGCTTTGATAGACATGCTTAACGATGATCGCCGACGGTCGACTTGTGGAGAGTGGGAACGATGGCAGCTTCTCCTCGCCCACCTGCCCCCCCCCACCCCAGCCCGAACGCCCCTCACATCCCAATAAACCTGATAACCCCCCCCCCCCGCCAGGTTTATATGGTGGAGCCCTAGAGGAGTGAGGCTCCTGCACGGTGACCTTGTTTGACAGTGGGGAGGGGGCTGATGCAGTGGCACAAACAGCGTGTTTATACCCCTTGTAATGATGGCAAGGTGGCTCCACCACCAACAATAACATACACGGCAGCGAATAGCAAAGAAATGATCTGCGGGCATCTCAGACAGGGGTCGAACAGCAGCAAGATTTGATATCTAGCCCATTCAGACCAGTCACACACACACACACAGAGTGTACGTTTTCCAAAGACCTTGATGTTGATATTTCCGGTTCGTTTGATGCTATCGATGTTTAGGCGGACCTGCTATCTCCTTCCATAGGAATCGTTTTTTACTGTCAATTATCTAAATGGGCAACAGACAGACAGACAGTCTGGAGTAAGGCTTTCCGCCCTGCATGCCAGGACAAACCCGAGAAGAAGAGCGAACTGGCTATTTTCAGTGAAACCGCAGCAGCGTAAACTATAGAGGGAAATAAAGGCAATACATCCCGTTAGAAAGGGAAGTTTACCAGAAGCAAGGCCTGAGCGTTGGGCCACTGCCACCGTGGCAGAGGGGCTGAACCCCCCGCTCCAAGATCAATATCACACGTCTGTGGGCCCTCATAATACACCGCCTGGGGTGGGGGGGGGAGGCAGAGAGAGAGAGAGAGAGAGAGAGAGAGAGAGAGAGAGAGAGAGAGAGAGAGAGAGAGAGAGAGAGAGAGAGAGAGAGAGAGAGAGAGAGAGAGAGAGAGAGAGAGAGAGAGAGAGAGAGAGAGAGAGAGAGAGAGAGAGAGAGAGAGGAGAGAGAGAGAGAGAGAGAGACCAAGTTAAAAGCTTCTCTGCCAATGAGGGGGTTCACAGGTTTACTGCGTGCAGGGCGTCTCTCTCTGGGTTTAATGGAGATGTTGTGTGACACTTCTCGCCCACAGCCAGAAGAGTGAAGGCAAACACTGTGGAATTCAAGGATTTCAAATGAGGAATTGTGTGACTGAAGGCAACGCCGTTCATCCTTGACATTTTACGCAAGCGTAAAATGATCACACAGACATTTAGAGCTCAGATTCTAGACTTGTGATAACATGTGATGATCTGCATCTGCCTATGTGTTCGATTGTATGTCTGACTTTGCACACACACACACACACACACACACACACACACACACACACACACACACACACACACACACACACACACACACACACACACACACACACACACACACACACACACACACACAAAGAGCAACGCAGTGTTTGTCCACCAGGGGGTAGACATTCAGCACATGTCGAGGGTTATATCAACCCTTCAGATCTCCTCATCTAACCTCAACCAGCGTGGGAGAGGCTGGTGTTATACACGAGACCAACCCTAATGCGCCACGCCCTGATCCGCTCATCCATCGCCACCTGGAATGAGAGGATCAGGGACCGAGTATGTGGGGTGGGGGGGTGGGGGTGGGGGGGACTGAATACCAAGCCTGTCATGAAGCCGTCATTGTCAAGTTCACTCCAGTCAGCGTCGGGGTCGGCCCTTCTGCGAACCCTGACGGGCCGACGCTGCGCCCGGCCGCTGGGTCCTCCCGGAGCGGGTTTCTTTCAGGGTGCGTCGGCGTGTGAAGGCTGCTCACATGGAGGGGCGGAGGCGGGAGAATTAGGGAACGTACACGTGCGAGCTCGGATTGTAACGCCCGCAGGACCCGGTGGTTTTAGGGGGGTCCGCGGCTGTCACGTCTCGCTAACGGCGGTCGAAGCCGTCGTATTACGGCTGGGCTGTGGAGGAGGAGGGGTTCGTTTTAGCTCCGCCCGCATGCAGAGCGGTCACTTATTCGCTCTTTGACGTTTTGAGTGTTGTGAGCATCTTGAATGTGCTTTATAAGTTCTGTGATGTGAACCTGGTTCGTAAGGATAGTTGTAAGACTATAAACTATAGCACATTGCGAATTGCACACAAACATACACACAAACACACACACACACACACACACACACACACACACACACACACACACACACACACACACACACACACACACACACACACACACACACACACACACACACAATGACCTATTCACTACAATGCTGTTATTGTTATTATTTGCGTTCACAATAACAATTCTACCAACCTATCGTTTCGTTTTAACTT
>NC_082390.1:7299821-7344114 GCF_031168955.1 Gadus macrocephalus | reverse complement strand
ACACACATACACACAAACACAAACAAAAGAGCTGTTTTAACTACCTTGACACTGTTGTTCCAGAATGTGAGGAATGCCCTGTATTCTGATTGGTCGGCGCATGTGTCCGTTAAGAACAGCTCCCCCTCCTGTACATCCCCCATGGCCTGACTCGAGAGGCAGAGTAGTCAGCCCTTGTTTTTAATCCCCGCCCCCTCTTACATACACACACACACACACACACACACACACACACACACACACACACACACACACACACACACACACACACACACACACACACACACACACACACACACACACACACACAATCCATGACAACAACAACAGTGATCCAGGTGATCCTCGTTTATAGTGTTTTGATAATTGGTCATCTGTAGGAAGAACGTCAACAAGAGAAGATAATATCTGGTCCGTCTCTGATGTTGTCTTGATTAGTAAGATCAACCAGAGAAGCCACCTCGCTCCCCTCCAGCATGACATCAGGCAGCTTTGAAAACAGAGCCGCTAACAACGCTGGATTACAGTCTGGCGATAGAACAGGGTCATAACACAATAATCACAGCATATTACATGAGGATATGACGTGATCAAACGCGGTTGAGGATTGACCCTCTTGATCCTACCGTGTTATTCTAGCTCACGTAGACCTCGGTTGGAATGAGTCACTTTGCACCGAATGTCACAGTGACTGAAGTTTTTTTTTCGTGAATGCTGCCACGAAGATTTCTGTTTCATGCTCTCTGGTGACACCTTTGGCAATAAACGGTAATTTTGCCCGGAGACGCAAGCAGTATTTGGCGATGGACAGTGACCATTAAAATCTCTGAGATTTCCACTTTAAAGATTGGACTTGTGAAGAAAGTCACCAAAATATATATATGAATTATCACATCTTTCTTCTTAGAGCATTTATTTAAAACTGATTCTTAAACTGATAGTATTCTTGAAAACTAAGTATATGCATTTATTTTAATTGGTAGTATGATTAAATAGTTTGAATTGCTTCTATTATCAAGGCCGAGGCTATCGCACGCTATGCCAACTACACAATTTGTTTAACACTTAAAATTAATTTACTTAATTATAAAGATTCAAAGTAATTGATCGACACTTGGCCCAAAAGTGACACTACTGAAAGAATGAAAAGTTTGTAATAATGTTATAAAACATTGTTAACAATATTACTGATTAATGTGAAAAGTTCTCAGGAGAGTATTGCGCAATTACAGCATAACTATTCTTGGAAGTTGCTATACGTTTCTGAATCTTGGCCCGAGCGGGATCGGGCTAAGTCTAATTCAGAGGCATGGGACCCACCCCTCCTTTAATCCCTCAATGATCGCTCCCTCACACAACACTCAAACTGCTTGTATT
Organism: Gadus macrocephalus; assembly: GCF_031168955.1. NCBI lineage: Eukaryota > Metazoa > Chordata > Actinopteri > Gadiformes > Gadidae > Gadus > Gadus macrocephalus. The sequence goes on along the minus strand of NC_082390.1, from coordinate 7,342,737 downwards.
TTGCAAAAACACAGCATTCCTCTCTCTCTCTCTCTCTCTCTCTCTCCCTCTCCCTCTCCCTCTCCCTCTCTCTCTCTCTCTCTCTCTCTCTCTCTCTCTCTCTCTCTCTCTCTCTCTCGACAACATCTGCTGTGATGACACTGGGGCTGACGTGCTTAAAGCTGACTGCGTTCTAACCGTTCCCAACACGCCCCATCAGAACAGGCGGGGGGGGCGGGGGAGGGGGGCTACTGTGGAAACTCTGAACTCGATTTCCGCAAAAAACGTCCCTTTACATTAGGAGGGGGGAGGGGGGTGGTGATGGTCGGGGGGGTTCTGACCATCACTTTAGGCTGGTGATGATGATGATGATGATGATGATGGGGGCGGAGGGCGGTTGTGAAATGGAGAAAGCAGCACGTGTTTGGTTTGCGAGACAGACTGAGGTTTGGAATGATTTCGAGAATATTTTAGTCGCCGTCAGCGAAGGTTTGCAAGCATTTCTTTGAGGGCCATAAAATGTTATCGCTGGAAAGTAGATCAGTCACGCTTGTGACCTGGACACCCCCTCTAATGCCACCGCAGGCCACAACCGATTTACCCTTCACGATAACAAACTAGCCCAGTGGCCCCCCGGGGGCCCGAATACCGCGTGCCTTCTCCCTGCCTCGCTCCTCTCCTTGAGTTAAACACTGTCGCCAGCGCACGCACACACGCATTCACAAACGCATGCACACACATGCAAATGCACATGCATGCACGTACACACACACACACACACACACACACACACACATGCCCACACGCAGACACACACACTCACTCTCCAACACACAAACTCTTACACACAGACAAACAGATAAGCTCGGTCTTAAACACACACACACACACACACTTGAAAACACACATGGGTGGACGCAGACACATGCACTCATACAAACAAACACACACACACACACACACACACACACACACACACACACACACACACACACACACACACACACACACACACACACACACACACACACACACACACACACACACACACACACACACACAAATAAACTCACACTCAAACACACACACACACACATACAATCTTAGACACACAGAAACAAATACACTCTCACTCTCACACACACACCCACCCACACCCACACAGACCCAAACCCAAACCTCCTCCCCACACACACACACACACACCCTTTATCTCACTTTCTCTCTCTTCAACACACACACACACACACATGCTCTTCCTCCAAGCACCCAGTGGAACATGTAGCTGGGCTGTCAGGGGCTTGTCGCGTTTTCAGCTATGTCAGGTGTACAGGGCTGAGGGCGCCTCGTGCTGTACTGGCTTGCACTCTAGCGAGCCGCTGCTCCTGATGAGATCAAATTCCCCTTGAATTCGAACGTACAGCAGCTCACACGATTTCTGTAGGCAGAGGAGGGCCCACACATGACCGCGTCCCATCCATACACATGCCAGGCTTTGGGTGCGCCCTCCAAGACCTGGGTGTGCATACCGGTGTGTGTGTCTTTGGCATGGCTGTTGTTACAGTGGGCGGTTGTCTGTTCTTGTCCAGGAATTTCCTTCGATGTAAGGGACCATTGGGTTTAGGTTAGGATTGATTGGGATTGTTTCACCGAGGGACGCTGGTTGAGTTCGTCTAGGGTTAAAGATGCTTGACTTAAAAACCTTTAAGTCAAGACCTTGATGAAGAAAAGTAAACTTCATACAAAGTAACTAAATGAAAACATCCTCCATTTGGAGACAGGGCAGCAGCCAGTTGTGCTCTTGAGGGTCTCACAGCGTGGACCGTATCCTTGTGTTTGTGTGCGTCGCATTTGAGTTGCATGTCTGCTGTTTGTTGTGGTCTAGTGGTCGCGTTTTGAAAATCACCTACTGTTCCCATAAATCGTCCAATGGCTTAGAACCCAAATGACTGCATCAGCCTTGTGTCATGTTGTGTAGATATTCTTTGATGTTAATTGTGGTGAACTCAATGGAGATCATTTAAATCCCCAATATTAAACGGCGAGAAAAAGGCATCACGCAAATCCAGTAAAGTAACGTCATGTGACTACCTCATATAATTTTACAACCAAATCGAATTAATTGGGATTTTTCTAGCACTGAAATGAATTTCCCTGACGATGCCTTGTCAAATAATATCCATAACATTATGTTTCCACCCCTTGTCAAATAAACCCTGCACCAGTTCACAGCTGGCTGGTGTGTTTTGTAACTCCAGTATGATGCAATCCATCCTGAGCGATCTTTCACGTTACCCTGAGGGCATCTCTGCGCTACCTAGCAGAAATACATGGAAATACATCATATTACAGAGGCAAGCTGCCCTGGACGTCATTTCACATCTTCCAGTTGATTGGTAGAAATACAGAAAACTGCATGGTTGCAAATAGGGGTGGGAATCTCTTGGCACCTCACGATTCGATTCGATTCCGATTATGAGGTCAACGATTAGATTCTGAAGCGATTATCAATGCATCTCGATGCAATCATTTTTTTTATGTATATTTCCATGCGTGATTTTCAAAAATATATATACATCTGGGTTTGCTACTCAGAGTTTGCTAATCACTTCCTACTTTTGTGATGATCATTAAAGACATCAACAGATGAATTAACTTATCTAATATTTCACAAGAGAGAAAGCTTTTGTCACCAATATGACTTTCTATGAACAATGCAATAATCAATGCAGCTTGCATTATAACACAATATGGAAGCATGCAAAAAATAGGTTTCAGTTTTATTTTATTTCTAATCTTTATTTTCTATGTCATTAAAGGAAAAGCTGCTCTTGAATTAGAAGGAGTTCTTGTGTCTGGCTGTGAGTTTGCGCGCATGCTATGCTTAGGCTCAATCGCAATCGTGTCAAGACAAATCAGATTGGCCAATACACACTGAAGATAAATTAAATAATTTTTAAAGTACAAAAATTATCCCTCTCTGGCGAGCAGAATGTTGCAGCAGGCAAAAAAAAAAAAAAAAGATTTTAATTCCGATTATTAATTTATCTGCATTGAGACAGAATCGTTCTAGCGAGAATAGCGATGCATCGAAGAATCGATTATTTTTCCCACCCCTAGTTGAAAATGTGGTGATGAAATAAGTGATGAGCTTTGAATCTAGTATGTTATTTCAGATGATATACAGGTTCTCCGCAGTGCTAGATGCGACTGTATTTCAAAAATACAATATCCAACATCCAACATCCAATATCCCGATGGCGTGACAGACAACACAGATCAACCAACCATTCATAAGTGTGATAAACAAAATGGTATTTGCCAGCAAGATATTTCAAAGAAACTGAGAAACTGGCGAGCAAGAGAGAACGAGATTACAATTGAAAGTGAGAGAGATTGAAAGACAGAAGGGGAGATTGAGGGAGTTTAACTTATAACAGCACTTTGTTATTTTTCCTTTGTTTCAATTTCTAAGTTAGTTGGCAATGTAAATGTCTATTTTCCGTTCCAATAAAGCTATTTTAAATTTAGTATAGTTCAGATAGAGCGAGAGAGAGAGAGAGAGAGAAATGGAGATAGAGAGAGTAGATAGTGGAAGATAAAGAGAGAGCGAGGGAGAGCGAGAGAGAAAGAGAAGAGAGAGAGCAGATAAACCGAGATAGAGAGAGAGTGAGGGAGAAAGATAGAGCAGATAAATAAACAGTGTGAATGAGAGAGTAAGAGAGAGAAAGAGAGAGAGTGCCGTCAAAAAGATTAATAAATGTTTAATAGCCTTTAATCCAACCATACTTTATGAGTAAAGCACATTTGTCTTGATTTAATGTCAGTTCATTTGTAAAGAAAAAAAAAAAAATTTCTAAAGCCAACAATGAGCATTTCATATTGCTGTTAACTATAAATTGAAATGATAATGGTGGGATTATTTATGTTCGATGTTACAAATTAAGACAATAACCATCTGTCTAGATCTATCTAAGTCTATATTAGGCTTGCCTCATTCTTAGGTTATTGAGTATTATCTGCTCAATTAAACACATCTACAGTCCATCTGCACTTTGATGCTCTAAAATCAATATTTGAAAATATTGTGTTCATAGCAGCATGCTTATTCATGTCAAAATAGGCAAAATATTTGGACACAAACAGAAAACACACTTGTCTCGAGTGTGAGACGTGTACTAGTGAGACTATCACTTAGCTCCCCAGCTGGTGGGGGGTGGGGGGGGTAACGATGGCTGTGATGGAGAAACATAATCTGGATGTGCTCAGGGAGAGGAAACACAGGTAATCACCGTCTCCAACCACTGATGAAATGAGACAGTGATTCTGCGTCGTCTTGGCGCATGATCTGAATTGTTTTGATTGAAATGCAGCGCTGACTTTAAACACATTTCAGGGGAAACGCAGCAATGTGTTTAGAATGTAATTCGGTCACGTTCAGGAGACCACAGATTGACGCACCGCAAGTGCAATCATTCCGGCGTATTGCAAGCAAACACAAGTGAATCAAACCCCTTCGCCCTCTTTAGGAAAACGCAACACATATGTAGAGTTCAAAACATGTATTACACATTTACACCTCAGCTTACCAAAGATATACATCAGTGTTCATTGTTACTTCAACTAAGTTAGGATTGTATTACTTACTTTGAGTCCATAGATTCTCCCCCCAAAACATGTATTTATGCTCAGCAATACGATCAGACAGGAGGCCCGTTACAAAGCTTGCCGAAACACAGAACCCTAGACCAGTTGGGGTTGGGAAACCCATTCATGTGAAAATGAAGTATTTGGGTTAGGTGGCCCTGTGCCCCCAGCTCAGCCTCCGCTGGCTTGGTCCCCGTATCGCCCTCCTGGGGAGCACTGGGGGTGTGGGACAGGATGAGGATGAGACGGGATGGGACGTCGCATCCTGGGGCTAAATGTGGACGCAGCGGGCCAGACCTCAGGGAGACAGAGCCCCGGACCACAGACCTCCGCAGGGTGCAATTATCCACAACAAGAAAGGCAGGCCAACCTCCTCTCACTGCAGCAAACGGCAACAAACCGGCAGAACCCGGCTTGAATGGATACCTCACTGTCTCTGGACCACAGACACACACACACACGCACATACAACCACACTCACACACACACACACACACACACACACACACACACACACACACACACACACACACACACACACACACACACACACACACACACACACACACACACACACACACACACACACACACACACACACACACAACCATACAAACCACACACACACACACACACACACACACACACACAAGTGCATACACAAACACGCACACACACACACACACACACACACATACAGACACAGACACAAAAAAACACACAGAAACACACAGGCACACAAACACACGCATACAAAAACACACACACACACACACACACACACACACACACACACAGAGACACACACACACACAAAAGCTACCACAAACACACACAGACGCAGACACACGCAACCATAGACGCATAGACATACACACAACAAAACAAACACACACATATACACAAACACACACACACAACAACAGACACAAAAAAACACACAGAAACACACAGGCACACAAACACGCGCATACAAAAACACACACACACACACACACAGAGACACACACACACACAAAAGCTACCACAAACACACACAGACGCAGACACACGCAACCATAGACGCATAGACATACACACAACAAAACAAACACACACATATACACAAACACACACACACCACAACAGACACACAAACGCAACAGGCTTTTCAGAAGCACGCCGGCGAACACTGAACAGACGATGCTGTGTACGTACGTGTATACACGTTGTGTAATTAAAGAGTCAGCAATGCAGCTCAGGGCAGGTGTTAATATTGGCTCTGTGTCAAACAGCTAACTCACCCTCGCGCTAAGAGGGCTGGCATTTAATACCCGAATCAATCAGCACAGGCACAGATTACAAACAAAGTTCCTCTTAATAATGGCGGTGGGAGGGCAATTTGCCAAACCACTCGGGTGATGCATAGTAGACAGATATATAGGCTCACGGGCTGCTGGAGGGAGGTACTGGCAAGCTGAATGTACAGGGCCTTTAGCCTATAGCTAAAGACTAATAGCTAAAAGCCTATTTAAGCCAAGAGGCAATGGCTATAAGTTATAAACGATAGGAACATACCTGATGTAACTGCCAGTTGAACTTGTTTATTATATCTTATTATGTCTTTCATGATCATAAAAATAGTTATCATTGCAATTCTTTCACCATTACTAAAACAATTGCATAATGCAGAAAAAGCGAGTATTAAATCCCTTCTTGGCCAACCGTTTTTTTTCATGTTCAACTTTCTCCTTCTTCAGTCCCAATCCTTGTGGAGTCAGAGTGACGCCGGTGCAGAGAGGGTCTGCTAACGCAAAGGCTTGTGTGTTTGAGCTCTCTCTTGGGAAGCGTTAATGTGGGCACGTGTCAGAGAGAGGGTTAGGCCCCTCTGACACTGATAGTATAGCTTTCATACACAAACTCCCTCATTGTTACGCTCACACTCAAAGACACGCTCTAGCTAAGGAAAAAGTTGTGGCATAACATTAGTGCAGGCCCTAACCAGCGGGAGAACACCTCCCCCTCTTTAACAGACCTCCCAGCCCCTAAATGCGTGAATCTATAAGCTGTGACAGGGGGTTCCCTCTCCCTTTAAAGCCTGCCGCGTCTCACACATGCAAACCGGCACTGTGCCTCCGTGCAAAAGGGGGTCAGCTGGAGTTACACTGATTAAACCGCAGGCATGCGTGTGTGTGTGGATAGATGTGCGGCTTTAGCGGTGAACCAGGGAGGCGTCCACATCAGAGCCTGGCTGGAGCCAGCCGGCCTCGCCGGGCTGGGAGGGACAGACAGGGAAAGATCTGGGCCCTTTATGAGGGCCGACAGGGTGAGGGTTCAGAGGCCCCCATGCCGACCTGTATGACAGTTTATAGATGAGCCCGAGCACCAGGGGAACATCTGGGGTTATACAATGGGACAGAGTGATCGTCGTGGATATGGAAGACAACACATGAGATGGTAGATGGGTAGTCCCATGCTGGGAGACAGACTGTTTATTAATAATAAAGCGCGGAATGGAAATTGTAAGCATTCAAGTTCAAGGCCTCTTTCCTATATTGTCAGCGCAGCAGTGGGTTGAGCCACACTGAGCTTGTCACCTTAAGCTAAAGATAAGCTTACCTTAGATAACACGCTAGTAGCTGTGACCTAAAAACAGCTAATCTTGTTCCTTTCGCCTTATTATTATATTGACTCCAGTGAATGTAGGGGAAAGAAAAGTGAATGCCTGAGCGTGTAGGTTGTGTTTGCTTGTCTATGTATCCTGATGCACAGCTCAGAGACGGTGAAGGTGTCAACATGACAGCAATATGGGTCTGAACAAGGACTGACAGAACGTGCTCAAAGCAATACAAGCCCTAGCTTGGGGTGAGGGTGTGTTTGCTATTGTGTCATCGTGGACATAAGAAGCGGCAAAGCGTGGAGCCTCGCTACGTGGACTTTAATTTGTGTTTGACAGGTGATGATGAACCTTTGGGATGAAAGGGGAAAATAAACTACAAAATTAACTCCAATTAAATCCAGGCCTATATTTTCAATTGAAGAACATTCCATGTTAATCCACAACCATAATGCTCTTTAAACAAGGTTTTTACTTCTGATTACGCAAAATAAAAGCAATAAAGGGGTGGAGAGAGGGCTGGGGGAAGGGAGGATGGGAGATAGGGATAGCGGGAGAGAGGAGGGAGGGAGAGAGATAGAAAGGGAGGGAGCAAGCGAGCGAGAAAGGGAGAGAGGGAGGGACGAATGGAAGAATGGAGGGATGGAGGGATGAATGGATGGATGGATAGCTGAACATAAAGGCTGGGCCTGACTCTGGCATCGCAGCTTGTCTGATTCCTTGCCAAAATAACCTCTTGGATGGGTGGCCTCCAAGCCTCCAACGTGTGAGTGGTTAAACTTGCTCAGAGTATTATTCTAGGACCAGCTAAACTCAGAGGTCGTCCAGCCATTTTTAGGCATGGATTGAGACCTTGCTGATTAGTCACCTATTGTGAGTAATCTAAATATGTACAAGTTGGAAAATTTAGCCAATCAAAGAAGGAAAGTGAGTCATTCTGACATATTCAGAAAATGAGTGTGATCGTAAAATAAACGGGGGAAAAAGCCCTGTTGGTTAAATTGGGTTCCGGTAACCACTTATATCGGTTAGGGTTAGGGTCAGCTACTTAATTTCCACACAAAGCTCCAGCATGCATGAGTGGATCAGAAAAAAACGGTCAGAGGGTAACCAACAACAACCGACCCATAATGATGACTCTATCTCCACTAAGTAACTTTGCACACTAGTGGCCTCTCCGGCCAGAGTTGGCCTAGCGGCACCGGAGAGCGTGCTTTATAGTGTACAGACATGTAATGACTTACATACATTTGAACAAACCCAAAAGGTGGAGTGAAAAATTACGTTAATCAACATCATCATGCAGTAAGATCTGACAGGTCACATATGTTTGATGCAGTATTGTCTGAAGAGGGCTTTTGCTTCATCTCCACAGAGTGAGATGGTGTTTGCGTCTGAAAGCAGAAGTGCATTCCAGCCGCCCAGCATGAATCACTGTTGCACCGCGCAGAGGGGATCTCAGCCCGGTAAGGAGAGAGGTGGATAAACACTGTAATTTCACAGAGGTATAATTTAACGAAGCAGTTTTTATAACTAAGGGTTAACGCTTGGTGTTTCAACTATGCAAGGGTTAACGTTGCCTGTTGTGAGTGTCAAAAGCGCTTTCGGAACATATGAGATTTATGTTTAAGGGTTTAGGGTTTAGGGTTTAGGGTTTGGGATTTGGGGTGAGGACGGGAGAAAGAGGGTCAATCTTAGGCCAGGAAGGCGTGCCCCCATGTCAGCCCAGAACCAGTGACTTCTAGCTGTATAGAGCATTGGTAAGGCTATGGTAAACTTCGGCTAATTGCTGGGTTTAAGTGAAAAGATGGACAAATAATCATTTCATTAAGCTCTGGTGGTCGGAGGGATGGAAGACGTCTGCCTTGGCCTCTTGACGGGTAATCCAAAGTCAATGTAGCACGCAGAATATTGTGGTGTGTGTTAGTGTGTGTACATGCGCCCATGCGCTTATGTGTGTGTGTATTCATGTATCGCTACGCATCTATATGAATTCACATCATTTAGTTGACATCAACTCTACTCAATTTGGAGGTCAGGTTATGTGGATAGAGAGAGAAAGCGTGAGAGAGAGAGAGAGAGAGAGAGAGAGAGAGAGAGAGAGAGAGAGAGAGAGAGAGAGAGAGAGAGAGAGAGAGAGAGAGAGAGAGAGAGACACAGAGACACAGAGACACAGAGAGAGTGAGGGAGAGGGATTGACAGCCTGCGGCAGGCAGTGATCTGATCCCTCGTCACACTGCAGGGTTTATCTTCCTGATCTGAGATCCAAAGGTGACGGCTGGGAGGACCTACGGGATGTCTCTGCTCTGTTGAAACTCGCCAACAACAGCCACAGTGTCAACAGAGATGAAGACGGTCACATGGCATGACCGAACTGGGATTGGATCAGATTCTCTGCGCTGGTAGAGCAGGCTTGTTCAAGCTGGGGGATACGGCCCCGCTGTCAAAATACACGATTAGGGCTGTGTTAAGGTAAGGACTGACACATCTCGCTATACGTGCCGTCAACACCTCCAGCAACACTTACATGGTAGACGTTATTATGTTAGACGCAAGTGTGTCTCCGCCCTCTCCCCCTCCCCGCCCTCATCCCCTCCCCATCCTGGCTTCCTGGTCTGCACTGATTGGGGGCCGGGGGGGAAGCAAGGTGGAGGGGGGGGGGGGGGGGGGGGGGGCAGTCGTGGCTAACGTGATTCATCTTAGTGTGAGTCCCGGGGCACCTGAAGCTATTCCTCTGTGTGTTCAGCCTGCAGCTCTCTGTTATTATGAGGCAGTGTGGATGATCTTTCGAAATAATCCTGAACACCTCAACAGTCACACGGCTCACCTCGCTCCTGTCGAGCGTCACCGGACCAGAGACCCGTTGGTCGACATTGAATTGATCTGCTTACCGATCAGAAATCAAACAACAATTCCAACAACCGATCAGACATAGGGAAAGAACACCACGACGGAGGGAAACATGACTTAGACTCTTAGTCATAGGCTCTGCACCCGACGGTGTAAACCTTGGTCCGTAGGGGAGACTTTTTACACAAACAACCCTCTTCCTATGATTCACCAGAAGATTAACCCGCCACGTCCCCCGTCCAGATCCATGTACTGCCCCCGGGAGCGTGAGAAGTGAACACACAACATAAAACCACAATATATGGCCCTCCCCGATTACACATAAAATCCCGATACAGGCACTCCCAGCACTCCGTCAATTGTAGTGCGGCCCTTAATCAGGGTTACAGGCTCAAAGCAGTCCCGTAGATTTGTAGCAGGCCATTCGGTAGACGTTAGCAGCACAATCTGTACCATTGGGCAGAAAGTAAGTACCCGGTAGTACTTAGAGTTTACCTGCATATCGAGAATTGGGCAAATGCATGCGATGATCGAATTTTTTTACTGCCGCGATACTTGCATCATCAAGTTCAGGTTGACTCTCGGCTTTATAAGTGGAACCAAATGAAGCATTCCCTGGTCAACCTCGGGTCGATTCACCTGAACTACACTCCCTTCTGTTTGGCCTCATTCAAACAGAAAGAGAGGCCGGTTCCAGCGCAAGGGGGACGTCACAGCTCCAACCTGCGAGTGAGACCTGGGACTTCAAGGGCCACTCTGCCCTGTCAGTCAGCCACCAAAGCCTTCCCAAGGGGAGTGGAAGTGGGAGAGAACAGAACAGACAGAACATCAAACCAAGTGGAGACCATGATCCCACTGAGACACTCTGCCCCGGTTCAAACTGACAATTTAAGCCCTTTTTAAAAAAGGATTTTACACGGGGAAACCACAGAGACACAGAAAGAAGGCCGATGGGAATTTTTTTTTGTTTATTACTGAGGTTGATTTAAAATTCATGACTTTGCATGACTCATGCAGACAAATGGGCAACTACTAAAACCAGCTGAACCGTAACTTGTAAATCGTACGACCAGAATTATTAAACGGACAAAGCGATAACACAGACACACATTCATCTTCACCCCCTATGGCATGGAACAATGACCTCATTCCAGGTCCCAGTCGTCAACCTACTCATCTTCGCAAGCTCACTTGGTGAACACAGTTTTCCTTTTCAAGCTCGGTTCGACATCACTTCCTCTATGAATCAGTTACCCCACGAAGCCCTCACTGGACCTCTTGTTCTTGCTCCTTAGGGACGGTTCTGAAGCCCACGCACTCATCCTGCCTTTCCACCCACGTCTGCTTTTCCAATCTCTTGGTGTCTTGCCTGTTTTCCAAAGAGGGACCCTATAATCCATCCATCACTTTATCCATCCATACATCCATACATCTAACCGTCCTTCCTCTAACGGTCATGGTGGCAACAAGTATGCCACCATGAATATGGTACTTTACCACAAAATAACCAGTTCAATGATGCCCTGAGAAAACCCAGCAGACCATAAGCATGTCCCCATCTGTTTACTGTGAGGAATATCCATGGACAGTAAGAAGAAGCCCCTGCAGCATTGTCTGTGTTATTGGCCAACAGATGCAATACTCATGATATCCTCATAAATCGGAGGCCCCAGGTTTTTGCGAGGGGTTCTGTATATTCCATGCATAGCGTGTCCCGTCTTGATGTCCCACAGTCTGAGCTCAATCCACGATGCCGAGGCAAGTCACGTCTCCGTTGGGTTCAGAAACTGTAGTTTGCTTGAAGAAACCCCTGACCGGCGTCCACAGACGTAAGATCTCTGGTGGGAAACCCTGTGGGCGGAAGGGGCGAGGAATCTGTTTGTGTGATGTTGTGTTGTGTCAAGTCTGTGCTTTTTTGGGTTGTTTACTTTTGTTTGATTGCCCATGAGAAGATTTATGAATATATACCAAAAATATACCAAAATAACAAATAACAACCAGGCCAACTTATTCTGCGTGCCTACTGTCTCACGCACAAGTCCTGTGATTTGGTTGATGTTTTCCCGAAGACCTCTTGATAATTGTATAATTCTGGGAGGCTGACTCCCATCTGGATATGTCATGGTGCTGTTTGCTCATACTGTGGAAGGATGTGGTGTCTGTGTGTGTGTGTGTGCGTGCGTGTGTACATGGGTCTGTGTGTGTGTATGTGTGTGTATGCGTCCATGCGTGTTTGCATTCGTACGTGCAAGTGTAAGAAGCTGCGCTGCGAGATCGGGGGTCCATTCTTATTTATCGACAGAGTATGTTTGTGTCTGTGTCTATGTCTGTGTACATAACAGCCTTATTTATGTGCTATTTATGTGACTTTGGTGAGTCGCCATCGGTCTATCCATGTGAAAACGGTGTATGATACAACATGCTGGAACCCCATGTAGGCCGAGGAACTCAATCACCCACCCTCAGGTCCTGAGAGGTGGACCTCAGGTCCCCTCAAACACATCCATTAGACCTGTTGCCCTGTGTGTCATATTTACCCGACGAAGCAGAAAACACTCCGTCACACCGTCGTACCTATTGTAAATCACGTCTGTCAACGCGCAGGCATGCCGGAGCTGACACGAGATGTTTACCAAATCCCTGAGACCAAGGGTCAAAGAGAGATCAACAGGATAGATGATAGGGGCCGGGAACTGTTATCTATAACGATAACAACCTCAAGGTGGCCATTATTGTTGAGATTATGAGGAACCGTCAAAGCTGAAGAACACTTAAAGAGATTTAGACGAGTCATTCCAACTTATTCTGCGTGCCTACTGTCTCACGCACAAGTCCTGTGATTTGGTTGATGTTTTCCCGAAGACCTCTTGATAATTGTATAATTCTGGGAGGCTGACTCCCATCTGGATATGTCATGGTGCTGTTTGCTCATACTGTGGAAGGATGTGGTGTCTGTGTGTGTGTGTGTGCGTGCGTGTGTACATGGGTCTGTGTGTGTGTATGTGTGTGTATGCGTCCATGCGTGTTTGCATTCGTACGTGCAAGTGTAAGAAGCTGCGCTGCGAGATCGGGGGTCCATTCTTATTTATCGACAGAGTATGTTTGTGTCTGTGTCTATGTCTGTGTACATAACAGCCTTATTTATGTGCTATTTATGTGACTTTGGTGAGTCGCCATCGGTCTATCCATGTGAAAACGGTGTATGATACAACATGCTGGAACCCCATGTAGGCCGAGGAACTCAATCACCCACCCTCAGGTCCTGAGAGGTGGACCTCAGGTCCCCTCAAACACATCCATTAGACCTGTTGCCCTGTGTGTCATATTTACCCGACGAAGCAGAAAACACTCCGTCACACCGTCGTACCTATTGTAAATCACGTCTGTCAACGCGCAGGCATGCCGGAGCTGACACGAGATGTTTACCAAATCCCTGAGACCAAGGGTCAAAGAGAGATCAACAGGATAGATGATAGGGGCCGGGAACTGTTATCTATAACGATAACAACCTCAAGGTGGCCATTATTGTTGAGATTATGAGGAACCGTCAAAGCTGAAGAACACTTAAAGAGATTTAGACGAGTCATTCGCCCCCCCCCCCCCCCCCCCCCCCCCCATGGGCGGAGGGAGGGCCGCTGAACACCGCTGGGCCCGAATTCCCTGACAGAAACATCTGACGGACACCTCAAAGAAAATGCGACTCCGAGAAAAAAAAAAAAAGCTAACACCGCACGCGGGCAGCACATGAAGCAGTGAAACACTCACTGGAGGGTTTTATTGCAGTGAGCTAATAGCCACACCGCGAGGAATAATAAAGCTGATGAATTTGCTAAGTGGACGGTGCAATCTCCCTTCAGGGACGACGAGACATCGCCGCCACCGGCTGGACGGCGCTTGTAAAAGAAAGAAAACTCAACTCGAAAAAGTTTCGGTGACGTTTTTTAACCTCTGCGGTCTTCCCAACCCCCTGTCCTTGGCCTGGGCCCGGGAAATAAAGGAGAGAATACGGCCCCTCCTAAATCTGTAAACTGCAATTAAGCCGAATTCCACGTTTATTTCCAAACGCCGTCCCCAGCTCCCGACCACGTGAGAGGAGGCAGGCTAAAATTATCACACGTCTTGGTCCGCTTCCCAGCACCACAGGCGCTGCTGCTGCTGCTGCTGCTGCTGCTGCCGCTGCTGCTGCTGCTGCTGCTGCTGCTGCTGCTGCTATTGTTATGGGGATGGACACCATATCTACAGCGAGGCCCAGAGGCATACGCCTTGGAACAATAAACAGCACGGAAGGAAAGCGCAAAGTTACGTCAATCCAATGTATGGGAGCAGCCAGATGTGCACACTGTCCCTGGCTATTTTATTTGTTGGGACATATGGGATGGATATATATATATATATATATATATATATATATATATATATATGCAGTGCTGGCCGATGGACTACCTTCATATTAACTTAACATATTGACTGCTATGAATGAAACATGGCCGACAGGAAGAGAGGACTTTCACTGCTTCCTGTACAGCAGTGCACACATACTGTATCTATCCGAGCCCGACATTGGGGAACTATGACAGAGTCAATAGAAAACAGGGAGACTCTATCCATTATGCAGGTAGAGTTTAGGAAGGAGAATGATATCAGTATATTTTTTTTATGTTACATTTTTTAATCAATCTATATTATCATTCCCAGGATAACGATTATGAGCTGTCAGCAGATCTTTTAAACAAATGGGATATTTGACTCCTTTGCCAATGCCCCAAAGTCCCCAATCGAATGGTATAATTCACTCATATGAGGGCTCAAGTAAGTGCATCTGTATTTGGTTTGATGTTATCTTAATAAAGAACATGTGGCTCTAATGATCACATTGGCAATGGGAGATGGCATGACATCCAGTCTGCTGTATTAAAAGAGTAATATTATCTAGCCCTACGGCTAATATATGTGCTGTTACACTAAAACTCTTTAAACACAGGGATGGTTTACAGCCGTTGAAGTGACAACAAAAAACGAGTGGATAAATCTATTTGTCGGTCGGAAAATAACCCAACAAAAATACTTTGTGTTTTTTTCCAGATTTTATATCATTAGGAAACAAATGCATTGATTTCCTATCCTGTTCAGCAGACAAAGCAAACAAATTGGAGACACCCCGTTGGTCTCTGGTTGCTGGTGAGAGGTATTTTCCATTCTTCATGCTCTTTACGTGATTCACGATGAAACCAACATATTTAAGGAGACTCCGTTGGCCTGAAATGACCCTCCACCACCCCCTTTGTGGTCAACAAAGTGACAGGCAGTAACTACCCGGGGCCCTGTCTCCTAGGGGCCCCAGTGTCCTTGGGGCCCGATTCGGTCCAGTGACCTGTTCTAGATCGTTCGTGATGTGTACTGGGTGACAAGACAATAACCAGATAACACAGCAGCCGTTGATTCAAGGAATCAAGGGGGTAGAGATCTAACAACGAAGTGGGAGGGTTATCACACACAACCAAGTTACACTGTATAGATGTTCAGTCACTCATCGACTAGTCATGGACACAGACTAGGAGTGGGAGAGAGAAAGACTGAGAGATGACATGCTAGTTTTTGGCAAAGTTAGTTTTAAAAATGTATAAAAACATTGAATCCCAGCCCATATCGAATTCAGGTCGCTGCCACTTGCCTACGGCATGATGACATTAAACCGACTAGAGGCAAGTCAAACAGCCCATTGAGTCTTGAGTCTCTGACAGTCGGTCGGTCTCTCTCTCTCTCTCTCTCTCTCTCTCTCTCTCTCTGGGCTGTAATCGGAGGTCTACAACCGTGTCATTTGCAAGCCTGTTGTAATTTCCTGGCAGTGCGGCGGTGAAAAGAGCAAAACAACATTTACATCTAACCGGGCGCGGTGACGCGTCTAGCGTGCATTTCACGCTATAGGCTGCGGTGGGAAGGGGGAGTCGCCACGTACGAGGTGCTCGTTACAACATACAACATACAACATGCAACATGGGTAGCGGTAGATGAAATTGTGTATAGTTACACCATGCTAAATACATACATAGATACATTTAAAAATGCATACATAGGCACACACGCATGCTCTCTCACACACACACACACACACACACACACACACACACACACACACACACACACACACACACACGCACACACACGCACACACATGGTGTGTTCCATAACACACAATTTATTATTATCATTCAGATGATTTTTAGATGCACTTTTTGTTCAGAAGAGAGGAATAAGTTATTACTTACAGCTGATGTGTTCCTCTGTGAGTCAGCGTCTGCGATCAAGTCTCAACGCCACCTACAGACAACAGAGGGATGATAAAACGTCTGCTATTGGAACATATTTCATGGAGGCTGTATTTGTTTCCCATGTTGCTGTTGTTGTAGTATTCTGCCTCTTTCAAAAGGAATCCTTGCAATTAAACATTACGACATTCAAACTTCCTCAGACGGCTTTCAATTCTGTTTTATTGAACCCTTTGCTAATCTTTTAGTGCTTTATCCTTCAATAACCCACAAGAAATGATGACCACATTCTTATTTTCACATGGTCAAAAGCTGAGGAGATCAATACTGTTTATCGTTTTAGTCGCACTGGCAAGCGAGATGGGAAACCCTTGCGTCTGGAGTTATCGCCTGCCGTGGAGAAACATAGACCACAGTACGACTGCAAAAAAACGACTGCTTCGGAATACTGCTGACATAGACAGACTGAGAGATGACATGCTAGTTTTTGGCAAAGTTAGTTTTAAAAATGTATAAAAACATTGAATCCCAGCCCATATCGAATTCAGGTCGCTGCCACTTGCCTACGGCATAATGACATTAAACCGACTTATAAAAACCTTGGTTATACAAGCACGGGTCCAGCAGCCTCAAGCCATCTACAGTATATTTTAACTGAACATCTACTTACTTCTTGAGGATCCACTTCTCTACCACTGCCTACACTCACGTCTCCTTCCGGATCATTCCCAGGTCAATTCTACAAAACGTTGGGAAACACGTTCTTTTTTTTCTATGTTGCACGACAGACCATTATTCAATTAAAACCAATAAAATACAATTCTGGACCTGCTCTGCAAACACAGAGTCAAATGAGGCAGTTAACTCTTCATTTCATAGGGCATTTAAATTCATAAATTTAAACCCCTGTCATCGCAATTTAGACTTTTTAAAAACTTTCTTTAGGGGCAAAATGCTCCTAGAACCTGTTAATTTCTGCCCCTGTAAGTAACACCGCTCCCTCACCCTGCCAATACAATGTAATGAGAACATTTAGCTGCGTCTGTACTTAAAAGCTGCTTGCACTGCCCTCCTTTGACCGCCGACTTTTATTCAAGCCTCAAACTGCAATTTTTCGAAATCAAACTGTCAAACGCGGTGCTTTCTGCTGTGGTGTATCAACCGCCTCCAACAGGAACTTCATCCAAGAGGCGCTGGCCTCCGTGATGCCTCGGCGAGATAGAATCTTAATTCTTGCAAGGCAGGACTTTAATACCCTTGTGTGTCGCCCGACCCGATGTTTGGTGAGAGATGTCGAGCATCTTGTCGTTTCGTTTAATCTACATTTACATTTTGGGCATTTAGCAGACGCTTTTATCCAAAGCTACCAACAACGCTAGACATTTACGGCGGAGTCAACCATGCAAAGCGACAACCAGCTCATAAGGAGCAGTCAGGCTGAGGTGCCTTGCTCAGGGACATCTCGGCTAGAAGGAGCCAGGGATTGAACTAGCATCCTTCCGGTTACAAGGCAACCTTCCGGTTACAAGTCAACCAGCTCTACCTCCTGAACTAAGCCCGTCCCTTACTTCCCGTCCGTAGCCTTTCACTTGATCCATCTCACGCTTCGGTTGTCCTGACTCGAACTTCAAAATATGAAGTACGTCGTTCAACTGACGCTGGAGAAAATTTGGGGTGCATACGAGCACCCGTGGGAGATACTCGGATGAAAGGAGCCAGGATGGGATGACTCAGTGCCACAAGGCCTCATTGGAGAGATTGATCCACCTCACCCCACCGCGGTTCGATGCATCGCCTCAGAACATGTGGCCTCACCCTGAGATCTCCTGGGAAAGGATCGGGGAAGCAGGCATGGAGATGGTTGGATGAGGAACGATGACTTTGTGTTTCTGTTTCCCACACTTTTTGCAGAGTGTGGATATTCAGCCCAAAGTGTGCGTGTCTGTGCGTGTGCGTGTGCGCGCGCGTGCGTGCGTGTGTGTGTGTGCACGCGTGCTTTCATGTGTGTGTCTGTGACGTAACGTGTGATACATGTATATGTGTATTAGTGTTTGTTTGTGTAGAGAAACACACAAAGCGGAGTGTGCTGCCACAGACAGGAAAAGGGGCAGCTGGAGGGAACTGATCTTGTGTGCTGGATGGATTCTCTCGCTATAAGGCAGACCTTCATTCACAGGATGCAATCACTGAACCCACTGAGGTCTAACAATAATAAAATCCAACAAACTATGCTATGAACTAAACAGCACAAACACATGGATTGTGTTATATTAGATTATAGTAAGGCTTCTGCAGGCTAAAGGATTGTTTTTTTTCAGCAAGGCATTTAACTCAACGATCAGCTCTATAGCACAGAATAAACAAACACAAACACATATATTGTAAAAGAGAGAGAAAGCAGGTCCCAGACACAGGCATTAAGCTGATAGCAGATTATGAAAATACAGATTGTGTTTTCCAATGTTCCCGTGCCAAGAATTCTGTAGACTGGAGAACAAATACAGGGAAAGTAGTACCTTCAACTTTATGACACTAAAAAGAGACTTGTTGGTGACCTCCCATGAAGAGTGAATAATTGGACAGAATCTATTCCAGGACTCAAATACACTCAGAGAAATATTCCTGCTGTCGAACCGTGTCGCACATATACACACACACAGTCAAACACACAAACACACACACACACACAGACACACGCACGCACACACACACACACACACACACGCACGCACACACGCACACAGTAAGACACATTAGCACATGCAAAACGTTATTGTTCACATTGGCTGCAGCACCAATGCTTTGAAACACATCTGTCACACA
The DNA here is from genome assembly GCF_031168955.1 of Gadus macrocephalus. Classification (NCBI taxonomy): domain Eukaryota; kingdom Metazoa; phylum Chordata; class Actinopteri; order Gadiformes; family Gadidae; genus Gadus; species Gadus macrocephalus. Next base: position 7,323,576 of record NC_082390.1, on the reverse strand, counting down.
TATTTGATCTCATACCAAAGATCTTTTTTTTTCAAGTATTAACATGCAGCAGTGAGGCTGATGTGGTGCACAAGGCCAAACATCGGAGCGCTCCAGGAATACTGGAAATAGTTTCATGTTGTCCCAAACGCGTGAACTATATGGAGGACTACGGCATCGTTGCCCTGGGGGGGGGGGAAGCCTTGCTGGCAAAACTCCACCTTCGCACCGTATTGTCAAGGCCAAACAATGCCTCACCCCTCAACCCAACCCCACCACACCCCCCACCTATAACGCCGCTCTCCTCCAAACAGCTGGGCTGAGGGGGGGCTCCAACAGTTTAACCTTCATCACAGAGAGCCGAAGAGAGAGAGCGGGGGGAGGGAGAGTGGGCTGGGGGGAGGGAGAGAGAGAGAGAGAGAGAGAGAGAGAGAGAGAGAGAGAGAGAGAGAGAGAGAGAGAGAGATAAAGCCGGAGTGGTAAAGCAGACTTTTATTCAACCTATAACGCCGCTCTTCAAGAAAGCAACAGCTGATTGTAGTTTGCCCTCGTGACTGACACGCTCCGATACAGGAATGAGTATATTTAGAGAGCTGCTGTTGTTGAGATGTGTTTCCATTATTCAAATAATCAAAACAACAGCCAAATCAGCCACCACCTGCAGAATAATTAATTTCATTCTTCCATTCTCTCACTCTCCCTTTGCATTTCTAAGCTGTCGCATTCCTTCAAAAGCCCAGAGACATGTTTTCTTAACCGATTGGAGTTGCTATAAAAGGGGGAAAACAAATGATAAACGAACGTATCTGGATATGACCGACAATGATCAAACAATAAAACCAGCAGAGGCCAGCAGATGAAAGAAACATTTTCGGTCACTTCCTCAAAAGGACAAATAAACAATCGCACCACATGTTTGGTTTCCTCATTAGAAGTTTCCTTCCTCAGCCCCACCAACCAGAGCCAAAGACCTTGCTCCACTTTTAGTTTTTGATCTACCGAAAACAACCGCTCACTCAAACCCCGGAGGATCTGACGGATTACACACAACATTGAGTTGTGTGAAGGCACGAACCTTATCCTATCCAGGAGGCGTAAGAAGAAAAAACAGCAGAACAAGAACAATGTCCGATGATGGCAAATAACTAACACTTATCGAACCATCCCGGTCATGTTTGAGTCATTCGGGGGAATGGTAAATGTTATACTTCAGACCAACCACTTCTGAATCATCGTCTGGGGAACCCAAGGCTGTTTTAATGGCCACCAGGTTTCTATAAAGGCAGAGTCATGGCCACGACCTTGGGGGGGCATTACGGAGCTTTTGTACCCCATATGGACAAACAGAGTGGGATTCACAGACCATTTCTCGCTGATAACAGCCATCATGTGTACACACACATATAAACCCTTCACACACATATCCCCTTACCGCTAATTCAGAAAAGCTGAAGCCTAGCCCTGCTAGATGTGTTCTGCTCACCCATGAGTATTTCAGGACTTATTGCAACAGGGCGGGGGGTAGAGGCAGGCCGAGAGGAGGGCAGTTTTAAACCGTTCCAGCAGGACTTGAGGTAATGCCTTGAACCCCTCCCAGGTACCACCTTCCCCACCTCAGCACAGCATCCAAGGAGCCGGTCTGTGAGGCAGCAGCAGGCCTCTCTGTCCTCTGAGGACCCTCAACCAGGTGCCCTGACACGTTCCAGACCCGACGCACATCTGACATCACAAACACCCGATACAGACTGGAGCCCCAACATGTGTTGTTCTGAAAACCAGTACCAGACCGGTAGAGCTGAACGCAATATGTTGAAGTTTGTCCCTTTCGTGGGCATTCTCTTTGGCTTCTTTGTCCTTTTTGTTTCTATTTTGAACAGGCCCCCAGAAATACATTCAACCAACGCTAACACCCTGCACATGGGGCTCTCGCAGACAAGAGTGGGAGGGTGTTGGAGAGTTTAAATGCACGGACACCTTTCGATTGCGACGGTGAGACAAGGAGACAAGGAGACGAGGCGATTCAATTCTCATTGTCATTCTAGCCGCACGTTAAGTGATTCCGAAGAACAGCAAGCCAAGTGCCTGTGTAGTTCGGACATCCTAAGCCTGATGAGGCTCAAAGGAGCGGTAGTTCTTCGCAGAGGAACCCTAGCAGAGGCGAGCAGAGGCGAGCGCAGGCTTGCACACTCGAGCTCCTCACGTTACCCGACACTCTGAAGGACACCAGAGAGAGAGAGCTCAACGCATTAAATCAAAAGCCCTGAACGAGGGATTGGGATAATCCGCCTGAGGACGCAATGACAGAAAATAAAATAAAAATGCACTGATACAATTACCAACCACATGCACCGGAGTGTAACCAGGCACTCGAGGAGGTCAGAGGTCGAGAGACTCTGCTGTGAGGATGGCGAGGGGGACATGCTGCTTCTGACCTGTATTCATGTATTCATTAAGATAACTTTCTTTAAGTCGTCTTTAAAAACTTGTAGTACATGGACAGAAAAACATTACAGTATGCGATATAAGATAAGGTAGTCCCTTATTCATTGATACCAGAAGATGGGAACTATGGGTGATAAGATGCTTAAGACTGCATCCCATACCAGACGTCAGCAGCACCATGACGCTGATGCACACATCAATATTGAACTGAGAACAGTCAGGGGATCCGTCTTTCCATCTCCTCTCTGGTGAGGGTTGAGGAGACCTGGATGAAGGTCTCGCATGAAGCTCAGCGTGAGTGTGAGGTACACTCTGAGTCCACACATAGGTACAGACATGAGGGTCTGTGGGGCTGAAGGAGAAGGAGACCATGAGCGAACATGCTGCCTTAGGTTTCAAGGGACGGGCTGCTGGCTTCATATACGATATGTACATGTCAGCACTTTTCATCAGCCACTTTATATCCATGCATATTATACAGTATGTATATGCGGGCCATTTGCACATTTCTATATGCACATAAATGTTGAGCAAATTCTTTCCATATATCTGTGTTTTCATTTTTTTCAAATTCATTTATTTGATTCTCTTCCTCCCATTATGCTGAGCTGAATGATCCATCATGGATTCTGATCCATGATCCAGATCCGTGCAGAGAGGGGCTGAACCCAGATCTGTTCCTCGGTAGCGACCTTCTGCCTGCCAGGGAGCCGCTCCAGCGTTTCGCCGTTCTCTGATCCCGTCCTGAAGACCTCAGAAGCTCTTGTATTTGGATATATTAATATGCATTTATCAGACAGCTCCAACGATAACATGGGAATTCTAGCACAAAGACGGTAGTCAATACACTCGAAGTGTGATGGAGCATATATTATCCATCCCACTTTCCGGCTCAATCTGGCTAGGTATCCCCGATTTAGTTGGAAAGAATCTGTTTAGTTTTCTGTAGCGTTTTTTTTTTTTTTTTCTCTTTTTTTGTTTGGCCTGCTGGTTAGCATTAGCATTGGTTTCAGCCGTCTGATCCAGTAAGGCCGCTGCGATGCCTTTCGGAATATCAACAGTACCGTTCTGTAATCGTTTCAAGACCTGCCAAGAAAAAGCTTTTGCCAACAGTTCCTCCAACAACTCCTCCATATCTCCTCCTCCTCCTCCTCCTCCTCCTCCTCCTCCTCCTCCATCACCGCATGATCCATCTCTTTCCCTCCTCCTCATCCCGAGTGTCTTCTGTCTTACTCCCCCCCCCGCGTCTTCCCCCTCGTGCCCTGAGTGTCCCTGACTCGCTGCTCTGTCAGAGAGCCTTAGACGGAGGCTGATGTGGGAGTGTCCTGCTCACACACCCGGCCGCCACACTCCGGCTTGAGCCTAATCCCAGAGCGCCGATCCCAGCCGCCCCGCTCAGGAGAGGCTGGGGACCGCGGGGACCGCGGCGCCCGCGGCGGCGGCCCACATCTCTGGGTCATTAAGTGGAATCCGATCCGCTGAGCGGATCCTGCAGCGTCTCACCCCACCGTCTCACCCCAACCCACTCTCAGCGGAGGAGACACACATGGAGGGGAAGGAGTGGCGCCCCGATGCTGGCTTGTTTGCACACACGGGCTCACACACGCACCACCAGGCGTAGTTAGTCGATCGCACCAATACACACACACGCACTCACACACATACACACACACACAAACACACGCATTCTCAGTCGATCACATACACACTCACACACAAAAACACACACACACACACACACACACACAGTCAATCCCTCACACGCGTGGACATACATAATCACACACACGCAGGCGCTCACGCCCACACACAAGCACAAACACACACACACACACGTATGCCCAGAAACATACATTTACATTTGTTTAATGACTACCCCTACTTGTGTAGAGTGCTTATTAGAGGTTCCATTCAACACCCCCCCCCCCTGAGCCCCATCACCACCCGCCGCTTCCACCACCAACCCCGCCTTCTCTACCATAGCCCCCACTACAACCACCACGGCCATTACAACACCTCCAGCTCCACCACCACCACCACCACCTCCACCACCACCTCCACAACCATCACTGCCATGGCCCTACTTCCACTAGCATCACCACTAGCACACCTCCACCACCGCCATTAACAGCCCTAGCCTCTCCCTGCCTCCACGCCTCTCCGACCCAACTCCCCCCGCCCAGACACACCGAAGCCACGGAAGTGATCTGGGATCCACACAGCGTTCCTCATCCACTCTCCCCCTCTGGTAGGAGAGGCGGGGAGAGAGAAGCGCCTCTAGTGGGTTCTGGGTGCTGATCCCCAGGAGAGGTGTAGTGATCGCCTGCGTGGCCCCCCCAGAGGCCGCGCTGGGACCGGAGAGGGGAACAGACGCGCCAGTAGAGGCTGGTGGGGAAACGCCCGTTCAGATACACGGGTTCAGGGAATCAGACACACCCACGCAAACAGGTTCAGGGAATCACACACACATACAAAGACACACACACACAAGCACACTCAGTCAATCCCGCACAAACACACACACAAATGCACAAGCCCATGTCCACAGACACAAACAGACACACACATTCCTTGAATTGCAGGCACACATAATCACTTAGTCAATGACACACACAGCGACACACACACACACACACACACACACACACACACACACACACACACACACACACACACACACACACACACACACACACACACACACACACACACACACACACACACACATTCAAACACACGCACACAGACATACACACACATTCAAACACAACATACACAACACATAATCATATAAAGCCAAGCACAAGGAGAAACAGTCCCATCTTTATCCCTGTGTTTGGCTCCAGCCACTTCCCCAGGATATGGAGCCTATTTGTTTAGCTTCCACCACCGACTCTCCTCGGTTACTGCGCACATTCTCCTCCTCTCTCTCTCTCCATCTCTCTCTCGACTACTGTTTCTGTTCATTCCTCTGTTGTTCTAAAGTCTCTCTCTCTCTCTCTCTCTCTCTCTCTCTCTCTCTCTCTCTCTCTCTCTCTCTCTCTCTCTCTCTCTCTCTCTCTCTCTCTCTCTCTCTCTCTCTCTCTCTCTCTCTCTCTCTCTCTCTCTCTCTCTCTCTCTCTCTCTCTCTCTCTCTCTCTCTCTCTCTCTCTCTCTCCTTCTGCAGCTTCCTCTTCAAAGGCCGGAAAGATGGCATGTATGAAAATAAGGAAGAAAGTGAAGAACATATATATATATATATATATATATATATATATACATATATATATATATATATATACATATATATGATTAGGATTATATGTATGCACACACACACACACACACACACACACACACACACACACACACACACACACACACACACACACACACACACACACACACACACACACACACACACACACAGATTATAAATAAACATATGATGGATAGATGAGAACCGCGGTGGGACGGCTGGGCTTCTGCTCCCTAGCTTCCATGCGGAGGAATCCCATCACCCATGACTGACACACATCCAGAGACTAAGCCCCAAATGACCGTCCGCCGGGCCGGACCACCAGCCCACCCACATCACTAGCCATCCTGCAGCCGCACACCGCGACGAGCAGACTAGCACACACTGTAATCAGCCCCCGCTCAAGCCTTAAAGCGTTCCTGTGTGTGTGTCTCTGTGTGTGTGTGTGTGTGTGTGTGTGTGTGTGTGTGTGTGTGTGTGTGTGTGTGTGTGTGTGTGTGTGTGTGTGTGTGTGTGTGTATGTGTGTGTGTGGGTTAGTGTGTGTGTTTGTGCGATTCACACAGAGAAACGCAAACACGCAGGGACCTCAGTAAGCATGTGCTTGCTAGTATGGCAGGTGTGAGATCTGTTTACTAAATAAGAAAATATTAGAGGCGCAGGTGTGATTGTGCGTGTGCGTGCGCGTGTGTTTGTGAAGATAATGTGTCATTGATAAACATAACTTTACTGTTTGTTGACACTCGTCTCTCCTCTCAGCTTGAGCCAAAGAGTCTGCCTGATAGCATCGACGCCTCAAGTGATCACACACTTAGGGGACTTATTGCTCTCCGTGCTCGCACCTCGCTGTTGGCAGTTGCCTGAGCGAGCGCTAATAAACAGACCCGCTAGCACTGCGGCTGGAAAGCCCTCAAATCCCATCTCATGAGCTGCTTTTCAGCTGACAATAGAAGGAGAGGATATCTGAGGCTGGTTTGAGGTTATGCGTTATGCCAGGGTGTAATTAAAAGGATTTATGAGCTTTGCAGTTCATCCGAATTCCCTCCACAACATGAACCGAATACATCGCTTCATAGGCCGCAGAATAAGATCACACAGCGATAACGTGTAGCAGTAGCAACATCAGAACTTGTTTATATCCTTGTTACTTATCACTGACGTTTATTAGGTTATCTTCATGTTCATCACCATCCCACTGACAACATTTGGGCAGGGCGTTTTTGCGGCATTGTGGTTTTTCCTCCGACAAGACCGGCAATGAAGCCTTTGCCTTTATCCCCACTAATCCCCCAGAATGACATGCTCCATGTCCATGTATAGGAGCGCTTCACGGTCATGGCACACATTCCAGGCCTCCATCTTTGCGCTTTTTTCACCATGACGATACGAACAAGAACAGCTGGAGGCTTGGTTAGTCAAGCAGCACCAAGGTGACTGGTTTGAATGTATTTTGTGGACTTTAAGATTACAGGATTAAAACCCTCCTATGAAAGTCAGAGAAACTGAGAGCATCAAAAGTACCACATTATATACAACAAGCCCGATATTATGTGGAATGCATTGAAAATGGCCCCCTCAAGCAACCACACGCCAGATGAACTGGCAATGCAAAATTGCTCCAGTCCATCTCCGCCAGTCTATACTGGTGTACCGCAGTATATCTCTTACTATTGAGTCATTTAGGAGACACCCTTATCCTGAGAGACTTGGTTGTTAAGGAGCAGGTGTGCTGGTAGGGCATCGTGCTCAACAGCAGCTACCAGAACCCAGTAGCTTTGGGATTGGTCGTGCGACGCAGACGCCCTCACCATCACCATCCCATTCAGAGACTCCAGGCACACCGACATAAGATTTGGGCATGACCATGAAATTTGTCACACATTTTTTACAGCGAATTGAGCATTTTCCACAATATTTCAAATACAGCAGACATTCAAAATGTATCACATGGCTACAGAAGGTGATAGCATTCTACCCGTCTCTCTCTCCACCTCTCTCTCTCTACACCGCTCTCTCTCTCCCTACCTGTCTCTCTCTATACCAGTCTCTCTCTCTGCCAGTCTCTCTCCCTCTCTACCCATCTCTCTCTCTACCAGTCTCTCTCCCTCTCTACCCATCTCTCTCTCTACCAGTCTCTCTCGCTCTATTCCAGTATCTCTCTCTACTAGGCTCTATTTCTCTACTAGTCTCTCCTTCCACCATTTTCTCTCTACAAGGCTCTCTCTCTCTATACCAGTCTCTCTCTCTACCAGTTTTTCTCTACCAGTCTCTCTCTCTCTACCAGTCTCCCTCCCTACCAGTTTCAATCTCTCTCTCTCGACTCCATCCATCTATCTTCGGACACTGGTCACAGAATGGGAGGTGGGCTCCCCTTGCCCGGAGGGTCCCAGCGTGGCCCGGGGCTGACCAGCTGTGGGGCCCGTGCCCAGGCCCCTTGTTAAACCAGAGGGGGCTGTCAGCGCCGCTGAGGAGCCATCAGTAGAGCCTGGCTAACGAGCGGTGGTCTCTGGAAACACCCGGCGCTCCAACACACACCAGATATCACCACCTAGCCCCTCGCTTTCAGCAGACCGCAGAACTTGGCTGGGTTGGTCAGTTGACCTAGTTTTGTGTGTGCTTGAGTGTGTGTGTGTGTGTGTGTGTGTGTGTGTGTGTGTGTGTGTGTGTGTGTGTGTGTGTGTGTGTGTGTGTGTGTGTGTGTGTGTGTGTGTGTGTGTGTGTGTTTGTGTTTGTGTGTGTGCGTGCATGTGCGTGTGTGCCTGCATCCCTATGTTTGCCTTGGCTCCGCCTCTGGTGAAATCAAGATGAAAAATGAGCACTGACAGCAGGCTACCTGTTATCACTTCAAATATTTTCCTTCCACATTCCCAGAGCGAAAATTCAACAAATGACCGCAAATTAAATTAAATACAGCTAATGTCTTACGAGCTAGTGTGAGCACGTTGTCATCCAGCCCAGCTCAAAAGGTAAACAACAGAAGGGTCAGAGTTCATCACAATATCAGTGATCAATAGCTTTAATTTCCTGTCAAGGCTGAATTTTCAGATATCAACTGCCTGTTAAGACGTTCAATGGCAGTCGGCGGAAAAACTGAGCTTTTCTTTTTGGAGTCAGGACACAAAGGAGGAGGCAGGCAGGCTTTTGTACCCGGGCACTAGACAACAGCTCTGCTTTGTGGGACATTGAAGGACGGCAGCAGGCTCTGAGTGCAGCCTTTTAAATGGCTTTGTAAATGTTGACAGTGAGTTTTGACACAGAGGGACTCTTTGCTGTTGTGTGTGAGGGCATTGCGGTGGACAGCTGTGTTTTCACAAATCCTCCAAACCGGTAAGTAGGGGGCCCAAGACGTTATTTCTTCCTGAAATTCATCAGTGTAGTTACAAACAATGCTGCCAAAGATAAGATCAGTCTTCACAAAATATACTGCTAGTCCATTCAGACGCAATGGTCCATGACTGGAGCGGTTTATCAGACATACACAGGGGGTTCCTTCTGTTTAATACATCAACTGCAATCTTACCTTGTCAAACCTGAACGTCTCTCTATCCACCTGAAAGCGATTTGACGGTGGAGACCAACAGGTAACTGTCCCCCACTCAGCTGCCTATTCAATATGTACGCCAAAATCGTTCCTGATGCTAGGACAGTTACAACTGAGGCTCATTCCCATATTTCTGTTAGTACCATCTGATTGAACTCATGTTAGGGCCACAGGGAGCAGCGCCCCCTAGAGTCGACATGTATATAGTCCACCCACTAACATCACTGTCTGGCTCATACAAACTCTAGCTGAATAATCACCATGCACTTTTCTTGGGGATCTTGCATTGTTCAGATTTGCCGGAGGAAATATCCTACATACCGTTTATTTATTGAAACAGAAGAAGAATAGAACCATCCAAAACACATCTGGGAAACACACTTTAAATGGGGTCATGGTGGTCTAGTGGATATGGTGTTGACTCCAAGCCCAAAGGTACGAGGTTCGATCGCCAACATCTGCAAACTAATTTGTAGGCATCTTTCAGCAATATGGCTTAACCACTTGCTGCTCCTTAATTTCAGCTCTTGAATTTCGGCCCCTGAATTCCCTGTAAGTCGACAAAGGCGGCCGCTAAATGACAAAAAAACGAATCAGCATCTACAGCATCAACTGTCTAGCTTCACAGTGGAACAGCCGACAAGAGTGTTAAAAACTCCACAGACTAACTGAGTGAAGCCAAATGAAAATGCAGCAGGGTTCCGTGTTTCATAAGAGAAGCAGTTCTGGAATTGATTCCTGCAAATAAGAAAAAAACATCAGCGGCCTTGGTTGTGTTTGGTCTTCACAGCGGCCTATCGAGTGGACGCTCACGCACAGCTCAGGAATTCCTTGGTGTGTTTTACATAAGCGCTTGAAGGTCTGAAGATAACGCCTCCCTTAAGCTGAGTCGTGTGGCGATCGGGCCACAATAGGTGTGGAAACAAGTAATGGTGGTGGCATCTACATCAACGGATCATAGCTAGCATGCTAGCAAAGGTGGACTGAATTCAGGGAGTAAATCAACTCTGGTCTCGGGCTTGTACTTCAGAGTACATCGTGGGATTTTTCGGGGTTGGCACTACTATTTCGAGAAGACTCAAGAGATTTGTAGCACTGAAAAATCATTCAAATGCCTTTTAAATGCTCAATCAAGGTCGTTCTCGTTTGCCGCCAATATTGAGGTTATTCTGGTTTGTGTCCACTCTTCAAAAAAACAAGTAGTTAATAAAAAGCAACTTTTTTGCTCCTGCATAATAACAGCTACAACTAGTCCACCAAATTGTGCAGCATAAGCATTTTGTAAAGATTGACAAACCACCAAAATCAGGATAAGCGGGTAACGATGTTAGTTTAAAATTGACATTTCTCTGGAGGAAAATAAAATATTTTTTCCTGTCTCATAAAGGGGTAGACGGAGAAAGGACAAAAGAAATGTAATTACAGACTAAGACACTGCAGCTGCCCATTCCTCCTCTCTATTTCCACTAAGTACCCAACGTTAAAGACTTCCAATGCTAAAGCCAATGATGGCCATTGTAATTTCCATGTTTGCCAAGACGCAATTTATTTTTCCATTTATTAGGAAAGATATTAAGTTATTGTATGATTGTTGAACAAATAACAAAATGCTCCAAAATATATTTGTATTCTACTTTTGGATTTGTCTCTTTTTGTCTTTAAATTATGATCCGACTTGGTAGGGATCAAATGATGACTTTTCAATAAACGTATTGTATTTTGTAGTTATACTGTGAAACATTATTCACTGAAATACACTCCCATTCACCCAGTGAATGGAAGTAAATGAGAGTAAATAAAGCCATTGTCCAAACCAAGAGACCCAAGCCAGCGTCTTTGTGCTAAAACGCACACGAATGGGAAAACTCACTAAGGAAACAAACAAGATGTTACAGTCTCAACAGCTGACTGCAGCAGGCGTGTGGACAGGTGAGGTACAGGCTTTCCTCCAGTATCAACATATCGGCTTTGGGGTGGATCCCCAGGAAGGGACCCGGAGTGTTTCATCTCACCATCTGTTCACGTCCTTGTGATTCAGGGCGTCAGAAGATGAGTGACCATTTCCCTGCCACACTGATCATTAACCAGGGCATGAATGTTGAGTTATTCCCCCTTACTGGTTTGGTCATCCTGGGCTGATTGAAAGGTTCCTCAGTGTGGTCTTACAGAGTAGCAACCTGCAACAAACATGTGTATTCTCCAAGCGATTTTCTCCATCAGAACCATCTGAGCTACAAAGTCCCCCCCCCCCCTCTCCCCACCAAAACAGGGTAATGAAAGCTTATACTGTAGCTATAACTCAAGCCACTAGAGGCTGCTAATGGGAAACCTTAAATAGCACACGATTTAAGGTGACAAAATGTCACAAATAATGACAGACGCACGTTACAGCTTGCAAGGGGCCAAAATGGATGTTGCAGTATTATTACAAATAAAAATAAAAAGTCAACCAGATATTCCCTTTCCTGTAGCTGTTTGGTACTTCATTCTTGTTCCATGACTTGATAGATGTGAATTTTCCCCCACACTCAATACTGTACCAAGTCAATAATACCTGCAAACGCTGTGCCAACAATGGATCTCGACCACTGGCCCTCCTCAACGGCGAGGCTGTCTCCAACCTTTCCACTGTCAGACTGTGTGTGTAAGTGAGTGGGAGCCGACCAGAGGACTACACCGCAGTCCACAGTAAATGAATAAGCTACTGCGAGCGCATTGCTTTTCCAGACAAACCCTGTGTGGGTACAGGCCTCTCCCAGGCAGCAGTAGATCTAAATATATCTCAAAGCAGGACTATCCTCGCTGGAAACACAAAGAGTAACCCGATATGGCCTACCTATATTACAGTCAAGTTCTGCTCAATTACTTCACAAAGGGAAGCCGGAGAGAGGGCTGTGAGTTCAGCGTGTGTGTGTAGGGGTGTGTGTGTGTGTGTGTGTGTGTGTGTGTGTGTGTGTGTGTGTGTGTGTGTGTGTGTGTGTGTGTGTGTGTGTGTGTGTGTGCGTCTGTGTGTGTTTATGTGTGTGTCTTGTGAATTAAGGTAGCAGCCTGGTTCCTGGCAGTGTAGGCGGTCAGAGATGGAGAGCCGTATTAATGTCAACACGCTGAGAAGTGCTTGCGTATGTTTACCAGTCTACTCGGAATTACTCGATACACTTTCCAACGGGAGACACTTTTATTGTGTCCAATTTCCGACAGTGGCACGGAGAACGAATGGGTGACTGTGGCACCACAAATAACACTGGCCCTCTGCAATGTGAGTGACATCGCACATTGCAGACGTATATTGTAATGCAGAGGTTGGTACGTTGTGAGGCCAGTTTCAGCAGGAGGAGAAACAGGGCTGGAGAGAGTAGGTGGGATTGGAGTGCACATTGAGAGCTGTCTGGCACTTAATAGGTTTCACGCCCACAGACCCAGAACTGTCTGTGATGACACACCACAAACTACACACTTCACCATCCAGACGCAGTGTAGCATCGCAACGAGTGACACTCAACACGTCGCTGATAGTAAATGATGGAAAAATCAGAGCTTAGCTAAGCACCGAGGAGAATATGGGCAGCGGGTGAATAGAAGTTGCAACACTTAATGAATACGAAGCAATGGAATAGAAAGTCAGGATTAAAAGTGTGTGTGTGTGTGTGTGTGTGTGTGTGTGTGTGTGTGTGTGTGTGTGTGTGTGTGTGTGTGCGTGTGAGTGTAAGTGTGAGTGTAAGTGTGAGTGTAAGTGTGAGTGTGTTTGTGTGTGTGAGAGTGTGAGTATGAGTGTGTGAGAGAGTGTATACCTCATACAGAAAGAAAAACCATAAAAGTTCAATTATTTTAATGTCCTTTGTGAGGATCTAACCGACTCAGAACAATAGGTTGCACCGCACAATGTTAATGTGGTCAGCCTTTGCACAAGCAGATTCAGAAATTCACCGCAGATTATTCCAGAGGGTGACAACCCGTCCCGTAGCCACACTCTCCTGTTTGTCCGGGAACGGATGTGTCATTCGATCATATCACATTGACCTTTTGTCTTGAAACAAAACCAAAGCCTACCAATGGCAGACATTGTGGAAGCAATCCACGACCTGACTCGACCTGGCTACGGTTCTATCATACAAATTACGCACATAACAGTGCCTATCCCTCACCGTCCGCCTCTGTCTGTTCCTCACAAGGCCCTGTGTTTCCCGCTTACTGACTGTTCCGATTGGACCTATCTCGTTCCTCGATGGGAAACAAACATTTTGGCATTCATAACACCGATGGGTTAACCGCAGGATTTCCCGCAAACGGAACGCGTTTCCTACTTATTTTCCTCAAGATTTATTTATTTTCCTCAAGGATTTCCCGGCCCTCTGCTGCGATTTTTTTTCTGCAATTGATATCGTTTCTGACCTCACAGCGAGATCCAGGGAATAACTGGTGAGCCGAGCCGTGAAACATGACATCACCGTGCCCCTGCCGCCGCCGCCGCCGCCGCCGCCGCTACGGCCGCTACGGCCGGCCACAGAGTCTGGCAGCGCTGTGGTTCACGGTGGGTTAAACAGACCAAATAGCGGGGCTGTGTCAGAGGGGCACACAGCCAGGAGGACATCCGCCCGCTGAGGGAGGGGTTAGAGGGGCCGAGCGAGGGGCCTGGAGACGCTCCAGCGTATAGCATGAGGTTTTGGACGCGGTCCAGGCCAGCTGGGAAGTAATAGAGTCAAGTTGTGCTGTAACCTGGATCTGTGCTTCTCGGGGCCGCGCGGCCGCTGACAGATTTATCAACCTGAGGCCGGCCTGGCAGAGGAGGGCGGCCTGAACAGCACCGCTGCAGCGTATCTGCAAGGCTATCGCGGTGCTCGCTAATCGCTAAGAGTGCTTACATGCTGGCTTATATTTGGGTGTTTTCTTCTGTTGCTTGGAACTCTGTGCTTCAGTTCGCTTGTTAGCTGCAGTATCTTAATGTTTCATCTTTTCGTTCCCCCCACCCCTACACCGTGTTGTTTTCCAGGCATGGTTACAGGTTTATTGAGAGCAACTCTCAATCTTTTATAAAATGAAAGTTCAGATTCTGGTGAACTGTGACAGCAAGGTTTTACACACATTTGTGAAAGCAACAAACGCAATCTCGATCGACAGCAAATCATACTGAATGAAACCAGGGCTGACAAGCACCTACTTCATCACATTCTTTCTCATCTACATCAGAAAAGCACACAACAAATTGTAGACAAATGAGTTCCTTCATGTATTCTGAAGCACCAATGCACATTTCATCAAATCCCCGGGAGGAATACAGGCACTAATTATTAAAATCCGCGACACTACTTTAACTGCCGGGAGCCCCCGCGATGTTTCGTTGAAGGGGGGACAGAGCATGAGGACAGAGGGGGCCCCGGCGGAGACAGACCCGTCAGGGAGACGCTGGGCTGGCCCGCGGAGCTACACCCGCAGTGGTACACCTGCAGCGCTGATTAAAGCAGGGAACAAAAGGTCCCTCTGTGTCTCCCTGACCACCTGTCCACCCGACGGGGGCCTCTGCACTATCTCTCCAAGCCTGAATTCCTGCGTGCCCCGGCCCCTCTGCAGCTTACCGCTGACCTCTGCCCTGGCGCCAGCTCTCTGCTGGACAGCAGCACATCCTGGCACGAAGGCAGATCACAACGTAGATGTACACACACACACACACACACACACACACACACACACACACACACACACACACACACAGAAGACAGATTTGTGTGTGTTTATGTGAGTGAATATGCACGCACGCGCACACACACATAAACACACACACACAAAGCAATACAAGGACCAAGGCTTACTCAATGAATTGTGAATACGTTGAGGTAGTGTCTTCATGGGGCTGAGCTCAGATCTAACTCCTTGTAGCTCTGCGTTTTCTTCAGCAATTTCTAGGCAGGAGGACTTCGCCACATGCAGGAGAACTTGAACCAATAAACCTGCGCTAACGATGTTACTTTCCAACTGCAGCCATCAGTTTGGTTTGAAACTAGGTTTTGTTCAAAACTAGAGATGGAATTTGTTCAAAAAGTGAATTTGAACCAAAGAGATGGCATCAGTGAAAAAGTGACATGTTGCAGGTTTAAGCAAACGTCATGGAAAAGAGAAGGTGTTTTAACTGTATAGCATACTATTTCTCAATAATTGGTTGGTTATTGATACAAGGATAAGTCCTTTACATTTACTCCAGATATAACAAATTAATAGTCCTTGCTTCATGCATGCGAAGCAGCTGTTAAACAGAGGTGCTAATCATTCATTTTTATATTTTTCTAGTCTGCAACCGATCTGAGTGTAATGATCTTTATGCCTTTTAAGAGTGTGAAAACGTATTAATTTGTTGATGCAACGTTTTCCAAAGCCTGTCAAAAGAATATTATTTGTATAGCTCTTTGTCAAGGTTACAGCGTGGAAGAGCCCCACAGGCCTTCACAATACTTTAGTTTCAGAAAAGGGTGAGGAAAATATGATGGATGCCAGGTCAAACCACTGAAGCCCCAACAGGACGCCATTTTAAATTGGTGATGAAATAAGGGGGGGAAGGAGAATGACTTCACCTCATGTTTAGAATAACAATGAATTTGGGAAAGAAAAACTAGAATATCTAAATGAACAAAGTGTGTGTGTGTGTGTGTGTGTGTGTGTGTGTGTGTGTGTGTGTGTGTGTGTGTGTGTGTGTGTGTGTGTGTGTGTGTGTGCGCACAGAAACTGATAAACAGATGAGAGATCACATACAGTAAAAATATTTCAACATTATAAGACACGAAGCATTACCAGAAATCACTCCCATGAATGGATCAGCCAACACTATCAAACAAACCCACGCAACCTGTATTCTGAGGAAAAGTGAAAACACATAGTTTTAAAATGAGTGTAAGCCATCAACTCAAGAGGCATTCCGTTAAGAACATTTTAAACGCTCGCAGGCATACCATTCCCCCGATGATAACATAGCAATAAGACTTTGGCAAAACAAGTCAAAAAAACCAATAGATTGATTATTGCCCTGTTTTGAGATTCCCAGGGTCTTGGTCATGGCTACATGAACCCCCCCGATGATGACTGGTATAGACGATAGTGCTCTTTCCTGGCCCGGCCACGACGCTCATACTGCTGACCTTCTCTAAATTTGTCACCAAAGGCTCTGCCACATTCTTCCCGAAGCCCAGTAATGAAAACCTTTCAGGGAGACTGGAGCGAGGGCACAAGTGCATATTGTTAAACGGCCCTCTTTGGTAAAACTCTCCCAGCTGCGATCCTCGCAGCCAAGCGTCTCCAGCAGAAGGAGACCCAAGGGTTCGAGATGCTATTGTTTTATGGGAATCTACCGTTATTAAGCTCTCCGATTCCGTTGATGTTTTTTTTTTCCCCATGCACAATAATAAGAAACACTCGCTTCTGGGAGTGGGGCCAGGAGTGGAAGTGAACGGACAAAGAAGAGGCTTATCCACAGTCCTACTGTTTCCTTCACCTACAGCCCGCGTCAGGAGACATGTGGTGAGAAGTGCAATCTTGGTCAGTCAAACTATTAGGATAATATTAGACAAGGTGATAGACGAAACACTGGTTTCAATCTATGGCTGGTAGACTAACTAGTGCTCCTCATCTTCCTCCACTTCACTTTTAAGACCCTTTTTCTTTTTTAAAATATAAAAAGTAAATAAAGACATATGCTCTTACTACTTTCATTAACTTCACTAGCAGGGGATCAAGTACTGACTTGGTTTTCCCATAGACCAACAGCGACCCTGGAAAGAGACTAACGAGGCAATAAATACACACCTGGATTACTTCACACCTATTTCCTAGTCCAGTGCTCTCAACGTTTCTGCAGAAAGAAAACGATTTCAGTACTCTTGTCAAAAGAGCCGACTCTTAGTGAGCAACAGGCTCCACCTGCTAGCACCCTGATGCTAACAAGCCTGGACCGTCACATCACTACACTGGGCCTCCATTGAACCCCAGTGGCTGTAGCGAGTCGTGCTGCTAGCGGCTTCTGGGCTCCATTCAGCCCATATAGAGAGACAGGGGCCCGGAGAGAGATTTAATACACTATCCCGGTACATTGATACCGCTGTCTGGCAGCGAGCTGGAGATGAGAACAGACTCGGCCCAGACTGAGACGGCCAGCTAGACTGGATCGCAGTATTCACCACTGTACCATGCTTTTACTGTAATAGACCAATCACTTCAAGATGTGTGTGTGTGCGGGCATGTGTGTGTGTGTGTGTGTGTGTGTGTGTGTCTGTGTGTGTGTGTATGTGTGTGTGCATGGCAAAGTGTTATACAACCCATGAAGGTGTACACGTGTCTAAGTGCACCTGCGTTGTTGTGCGCCGGCATCTTTGTCTGTGTGTGTCGTTATGTGTGTGCGCATGTGTATGTTTGTGCTAGTGAGTGCGTATGTGTGTGCATGCGTGTGTGTGTGTGTGTGTGTGTGTGTGTGTGTGTGTGTGTGTGTGTGTGTGTGTGTGTGTGTGTGTGTGTGTGTGTGTGTGTGTGTGTGTGTGTGTGTGTGTGTGTGTGTGTGTGCGCGCGTATGTGCACGTGCCTTTGAGTAGGGTATTGCATGTGGGTGTATGTGTGAGAGCCTATTCGTGTGTGCCTGTGTTTTCCTCTGGAGTGTGAACTGGAGTGTGTCACCTGCGGAGGTCTGTGTGCTTGTTTTGACAGCCATCTTCTCATTACCTCTATTCTGTTTGTTCACTATTAGCCACATTGAAAGCGCTGCCACGGCACATGCACTGCTTTCTGTCATCCCTCCTGTATGAGACACAGGGCAGTGTTGAATAACACAGGCCAGGGCTGAATAACACAGGGAGATGGGCTATAACACAGAGAGCTGGGCTATAACACAGGGAGATAGGCTATAGCACAGAGAGATAGGCTTTAACACAGGGAGCTGGGCTAAAACAGAGAGCTGGGCTATAACACAGAGAGCTGGGCTATAACACAGGGAGCTGGATTATAACACAAGGCGGGCCGATGATACAGAAGGCAAGGCTTTGCCAGAGCAACAGTACTATAACTGATGCAGCAATGTGCTTGACAGTAAGTGTGTATGTGTGTGTGTGTGTGTGTGTGTGTGTGTGTGTGTGTGTGTGTGTGTGTGTGTGTGTGTGTGTGTGTGTGTGTGTGTGTGTGTGTGTGTGTGTGTGTGTGTGACCGTTTGCAGAAGGAAATAGGAGTTAGGGGGGTAGGAAAGTGTGTGAGGAAAGGGTTAAGAAGAACCCACTACCTAAGCTGACACCCAGGCCCTGCCTGAAGACTGTAAGGAATGCCTTCTGTATGTTTTGGCAGCTCTGCCAGCGCTGGCAGGGGAGGCCGATCCTGGCTACAGCTGGCTACAGATGGTTATCAGCCTTATCTGCTGCTCATAAATCTCAGGCAGAAACCTCAACCGCAGTGGAGACACACGGCTAAATCCTCTCATCTTTAACCACGAGGCCCATCTCTCTCTCGATCTCATCTCGGCCGTCAACCTTCCCCGGGATCAGTCAAACGTTGGGAGTCGTATGGATTCAGCAGGCGGAGGAGCTGGGCTTTAAGGTGGAGGTTTAGGAGGGCACCTACACATGCAGGGCTTTAAGCATCACCGGTGCATTCCTATGGAGTCGAGTGTTGAAGCCCGAGCTAGCACTGATGCTAACATGGGTTCGGCGGACAGCTCGATTGTTTAAACAATTTCAACTTCCCCGGTTGATTTCTTCGTAATGCGTCAGATTGCAACTTTGTTTGACGTTTTAAATCGTAGTAAAACATTGTTTCATGAGCTCGAAGCGCTGAGCTCGGGAGACCAAAAGCCATTCTGTGAAACCCTGCACATATTTGGTTTATTATGATGTTTACCCAACACCAGCAGTGCCGGAGTGTCTGTGATACTGTGGAACCGCACAAACGCGCTCCCCGCTCCGAACAAAGTACAAACCGATAAGCGCGTCGTCGTCATGCCAAATAATTAGGAATAAACATCATCCTGACATGAACAATAATAAAGGGTACGAGACTGATTACAAGGCGATAATTTCACCATAATTGTATCTATTTCGAATATTTTTTTCGCTTTGCCGAATGTTTCTTTACGCCGAATGTGTATCACACCAGGATCAGCAACACAATGTTATTCTTTGTGCTAATGCTTACTATAAACTGCCTGTCGTAATGGGTCATATATCATAATCTAACAAAATATACAGTGTCAAACACATTCCGAAGAAATTATTGAAATGACCAGGGGCTTGATTAAATGGGCATTCCCTCCACTTAATGGTTGGTGAAGCCCTGATTGAGAGGTTTAAAAAAAAACAAATAAAATAATATTTTTCTTCATGATTTAGAGACACGTTGTATCGTATCAAAGTCTAATGCAATCGAATGATTCTCTTCATCGGTGCGAACCTGTCTCATCACTCATGCAGCACATCCCTACGGAGCCATACGGTGGTTTACGCTCCAAATGAATCAGACCAACACTTGGAAACAAAAACAGGGAACAGAGATTTTCCCATACATCCTGTTTTATTGTATTTTTTAACGGCTTTCCCCCCTCTCTGTTTGGGATCCGTGCGGCGAGTCCGCAGCAAGCTTCAGCTTCTTCACGGAAACATTTGGATGGAGGACGAGGTGTCACTCAAGCGTTCCTCTGGCCGCCACCTTGCCCTGACGGTAAGCCCTCTGTAATTTGGCGCACGCGTATTGACACAGCCGCGTACGCGCACGGACAGACGGATGCCATGGAGTTCGGTTCCTGCAAGAGCGGGAAGATGGGCGAGGTGAGACGGCGAGACCCGCCTCCCCTGCCCGGTATAGTCTGCGAGACACGCCAGGAAGTCAGTCCTCTTAACTCTGTTCCCCAAGCCACTCGCGATTTAGCGATGGCATTTGAAGTCCCGACCAAAACAATGGCCAAGAGGCCCGAGCGAAACATCTGTTCCAGGCCGGCGCCGCCAGAAACACGTTCAAAAAGAAACAGCAGAAAGGCAAACGTTAGGGAAAATGAAAGAACAGAGAAGGAGAAGCAGATGAGAAATTAAACAATACGAGTTTCCATTTGATACTAGTCGTGGTTTTTTGTGGCACAGTTGAGAATGGGCCAAAGGGTTTTTGCTCCCCTGCTGTCCTGTGTTTCCCTTGAACAGGACTCAAAGGAGACTGTAAGGTACAGGTGTTGCCAGCAATGCCTCCACTTCAATACGGATCTCAATAGAAAGAGAAAGGAAAGATGACATCAGATTTTAGAAAAGTTATGAATGGTCGAAATGATGAAAAATGTCATGTCTGAGACGTGAACACATGTGTCCAAGAACATGTGGGTGTATGACGGAATGGAAAGACAATGAAAATGTCTAAAATTATCACCAAAATTAGTAATGGGTCGTTTAAGGAGTGCAGGTCGCCCAGCAGCCAACGGTTGGTTTATAATGTGTAGGCTCATTTTAAAAGCTGTTTCCAAATTGATGTTAATTTCCTGGTAATGGGAACTGATGACAGAGTTCATTTATTTGCAATGGTCACATGTGGAGGGGGCATCGTGATTTGCCAATAACATAATCTAAAATGTATTTTTTTAGCAATGCAAGAATAAATTCTTCATTATCACCGTAGATTTGGACGCCAATGTGTCAAAACACATTTGATTGAATTGGCCTATCACTTGTATGATTGTTAGTTTTTCTCAAGGTAACAGCTGTGTGACTTAAGTAGGCAACATGAGAACGTGTCTCAAAACATATATCCAAATATACGAGTGAACAGCAATATCGTCTGTGTATGTGAGGTATGTGTACATACTTGTGTTCATGTGACACATGTGTACATACTTCTACATAAATACAATTATGAAAACGGAGAGAAGACAACCGTCTCCCGTGTTTAGGTTAACGACTTCCCCTGCATTATCTCATAGCTGGCACAATACCATACACGGTAATTGCGATAGCATACACAAATAGTTTCCTGACACAGCTATATAAACGTGGCTTGTTATAGCCAGGTAAATGTGGCTCTGGTGTCGACCCATTTTCCCCACAACTAATACTAAACATATGGAGATAATGGCCGACAAACACCGGGGTAAAAGACCTACAAACTGCGGGAACTACGGTATGCAATGTCAGTTAATTAGTCCGATGCAGTAGCTTTGGGAGCACAAATAGAAGTTAAACGGTAATCTCCCTTCTCGTTGCTGGCCGAGGGTGGATTGATTCACATCCAAGTGCCGACTGGAAGCTTAGCAGTGAAGAAGTGAAGCTCAGAAGAAGTGAAGTGCAGTGAACGCATCAAACAGCGTGAAAGTCCTTCAATGTGCACATTGGAGGGCCATCTTTTTGATTCTCAGCAGAGCCACTCTTTTTGTCCATCTCCACGGATCGTATTTCTTTCTGATGCCGATAGACAGCGAAGAGATGAGATCGGACCAGCGCTGCAGTAATCTTTGCCTCTGCTTTAAAAACCGCCTCGGAGGCTCTTCCTGTGTTTGGCAATCCACAAACACTCAAACAACCTGAGGCCATCTCGTCAAAGCGAGCCCCAAGTTTGTGTCATCTGTTAAACGTGTATGTGTGGGACGGTGTGTGTGAACGCCAGGAGTGCACTTCGGGACACGTGTCTGCGGGTAGCATTGGCTCAGAAGACGGGCAACAACAGCGGCCCACGTCTGTTTTGATGGACAGAAAAGAAAACAAAGAGGAAGAAGAAGAAGAAGAAGAAGAAGAAGAAGAAGAAGAAGAAGAAGAAGAAGAAGAAGAAGAAGAAGAAGAAGAAGCAGCAGAGACAGCAGAGGCTTTGCAAAGCGATCAGGAGGATCAAAACTAGAGATGCAAACCTGCTATGAACATGTTATTTCTCGTTAGGGGTACTGGCTTTGATGATGGTAGATTACCATAAGACATCACGCTTGTCAATGCTCACATTAACGTCAAGCATAAAGCGGAACAGGTGATTCCAAGAGGATGTTTGGACTCTAACACCCAGCGCATCCCTGCCTGTCTCTTCCTGTCACCTCCTGTCCACTGAGATCCAGCTCAGAGATAACATGGCTTCACCTCAGATGTGCTCCAGGCCAGGCATTTACATCCTTCACTTGGCGGGCATCTTTCATCTGAAAGCACACAGGCAAAGGGGGTTGCTGGGGGTCTGGCAGGAGGTTTTGTTGATAGTTTCTGTGTGGACCAAACCGTTACTTTAACGCCGTTATATTGCCTGTTAGAAAAAGGACTCTCTTAGGATTTAAAATGTTTATAGATTGCCAGACTTAGATACAAGGTAAGATTTACAATCCAAGGGCTAGAGAGTGAGACATACCATTCCCTCGCTCACCAAAATGTTACTTAAATCAAACCCTGTGTAATAAAATCTATTCTCAAGCCTGTTCCGGTAACGTTTCAAATTCAAGATGGCCGCCAAGTGATAAGCAGCCTTTTCCGGATTGGTGAGGCAAGTGAGGTCAAGCTGACCTCATACAGGTGACCTCTCCTGGTAACACTCTTGTGGGAAGTGTGCTCAGGGTCTCCATGGCTACGCAACAACAGGTTGGTTGGTTGGCCGGCTCTAGATAAAACAGAACAGACTTCTTGGTCTTTCACACTAGTGTGTTAAAAAGGGGTCACCTCGGTTTTCACCTGACCTTTGACCCTATGGAAGGAGCCATGAATAAGACTATACATGAACACTGTGGGAATAAACATGTTGTATTGGATGGTGGCAGGGACTCCATTAAAATGGTTCTGCATGTCAAGACCAGGGAGACGAAAGTTGGACATAGGGAAAGGTAGAGGGAGATTTCAACCTGATGAAATGCTTCGGCATGATAGAGCAGTTCACATACACACGCACACACACACAAACACATATACACACACACAAACACACACACACACACACACACACACACACACACACACACACACACACACACACGGATTGGGGTGGGGGGGGACAGGGTTGACAGACCAAATCTACCTAGGGGTACAACTAAAGTAACCTGAAGCCCGCTTCAAAGAGCCGGTCGCCTCCTGCGACGAGGGCCAGGCCCCCGGCCCGCCTTGGCCCCCGGTCCTCATCACAACGGACCCTTCAGTGCACTCATCATGGCCCTGGGATCAAGGAGAGCCACGCACCACAGACTTCTGGACATGCAGGGAGGTGGGGGGGGGAGGGGGCGGACAGGAGGCGGCCCTCCCCCCCAGCACGCGGGGATCGGGCAGAAACAAGTGCTTCTCGCGTGTTGCCATGCCGATGAGACGAGGCAGTCCCAGGGCAGAGCTCGAGACACAGTGTGACCCCTGGTGTGTGATGTTGACCCTCGGTAAATCCACCTGCCAGCGGAGAGGAGCGTAACGAGGCTCAGGGAGGAGGCGTCGGCCGAGCTACGGGAGTATTAAAATATTAAAGACGCAGCACTGGAAAATGTGCTCCTGGAAACGGAGACTCGAAACATCTGGAAGCTCCCTTTACCTTTACCCCTCTCTCTCTCTCCCTCCCTCTCCCTCTCCCTCTCCCTCTCTCACACCCGCCTCTCTCCCTCTCTCACACCCGCCTCTCTCTCTCTCTCACA
>NC_082390.1:7292321-7297321 GCF_031168955.1 Gadus macrocephalus | reverse complement strand
AAGTCTCATGGTCGCTCACATCACGCCAGCCATCAACGGTATACACACCGACAACTGCAGCTCAAACCATACAACACACTTTTCTAACTTGTTCCTACTTCTTGGAAGCAGTATGACTTTAACCATACATAACTCGATTTCGGGAAAAAAACCAAACAAAGTGCAACTACGGAATAATAAACTTTTAAAGCACCAAAAGCACTCTTCTTGGATGATCCTATCCTCTAGATCTTTATGTTCAGGCTTGTATGGCATAATTGTCGGATCTGAAACAGAGACATTCCTGAGCCAGGGCTTCAGGAAGGCCTGTGGATTCCCCCTCACTGCCCCCTGAGATGGCATTCATTCACCTCGGGAGGATAGACAAGTCAATCACCAGCATGTCCAACTAGTGGTCCCCTATCTGGGACAGCGCTGAGGTGAGACAGGAGAGTGATGGAGGGATGTCTGTACTTATGGTCCCAACGGTGGGACCCAGCTGATGTGGAGACAGGAGAGAAATGGAGGGATGTCATTACTAGCAGTGTCCTCTCTGGGACCCAGCTGAGGGGAGAGAGGAGAGACGTTGAGGGATGTCCGTACTAGTGGTCCCCTACCTGGGAAAGAGCTGAGGTGGAGACAGGAGAGAGATGGAGGGATGTCCTTACTAAGGATCCCCGCTCTGCGGGGACCCAGTTGAGGGGAGAGAGGAGAGAGATGGAGGGATGTCCTTACTAGTGGTCCCCACTGTGGGACCTAGCAGAGGGGAGACAGGAGAGAGAGGGAGGGATGTCCTCACCTAGTGATCCCCTATCTGGGACCCAGGGGAGTGAGGAGAGAGATGGAGGGTGGCGGTGTGACAGACAGCCTCTAGCCTCCAGCCCTCTTGGTTCAGGGCTTTCCCAGGGCACAGTCCCTTTAAGAGGGGACAGACGCGGCACGCGTCCACATGTCTTCATTAAGTCCAGCAGCCATAAACACATAACCACATGTCTTCATTGGGTCCAGAGCGCCACAAACCAGTAACCACATTGATATAGCGGCGCCGCGAAGGGCTAAAATGGATCCGCCAATCCCAGTTCAGCCGCTGTGATGGGGTAGTGACAGGGTTAAGCAGGGCAGCGCTGTGGAGAGTACAACACATCGCCTGAGATGAGGGTGAACGGTTAACCCCCCCTGGGTCTAACCTCCCAATGAGCCTGGTGAGGTCATGCATAGTTCTGTTGCACTCTGTTTCGCTTCCATCTCAAAGGCTGTCAGTGGCGTACACAAGTCATCTATCACATCCCCAGCCGTCAGCTAACGGCTTTCACAAAAGCCGCATGTGCTCGCAAAACACAAAACACAAAACGTACAGTATTTGTGTGTGTGTGTGCGCACACGCGTGCATGTAAACGCACACATACACACAAACACACACACTTGCAATCCGTACACATGTTTCGCAGCCAGATGGGCCTATCTCTTGAATCATAAATAAGCAGAAGGAAGAAGGGCAATGAACCTAGGGCATTGTCTTGGTCATTTTCTATCAGCTGGAGTCTGCTGAGCATCCAGGGTGATAACAGCAGAGATTTACGGCCAATTAAAATTTAGGGTCCCATCGCTACTTCCAGACGATCAACTGGAGAATTTCGGAGCATTCGATGGCCAAGCAGACAAACATGTTGACAGATGAATTGAGAGCGAGAGCGAGAAATACACTCTGTGAGTTCGGCCTGAGCTGATCCCAGCCAATGCACACTCCGGAGAGGAGGAACGTATGGTTTTGTGTGAGAGCGCGCAGAGCAGCCAATCTAAACCCTCGCGGAGTCACTGAGACGGGACGCCGAGGACGGAGGCGGAGAGCGATCGAAGATGGGAACCGTCGACCGGGTTGGGAAGCATATGGATCGGAACGGAGAACCTTTGGGTTTACCGGTCTGGACACACAGTGGGCAGAGGAGGCCGAGAAGGTCCGGAAAAGCAGGGTTCCTCAACCTTTATATGACTGAGGCCTATTAGAAGATTTGAAATATTTTCAGGGCCCGGCATGGGCGGTGGGGTGCTTTCTTTGTAGATATCAAGCCAATCAAACAAAGAGCTTGTTCATCATCTGTTAACAGTATGCAATAGGCATATACTTTTTCTTTTTAATAAAAAAAAACTTCGGGAGGCATTATTTCTAAATCTCTGCGCCCCGATGTACCGGCCCGCGGCCCGGTGGTTGAGAACCCCTGCGCTAAAGCCCTCAATCATTTAGTCTGAGGAGCTGGTCTCTCCGCAGGAAATGCAGACTTTAAGAAACCCATTTGGCGATGTCTGAGAGCTTATTCATTTATGAGTATCTAATACTAGCAGTGGACCTCTGCTCCATTCAAGCATCCTCTCTGTGCAATGCCAAGGAAACTTGGGAACAGCTTTCATGTACATATCTCATGGAAACGTTAAATCCATGCAAATTCGAGTAATTGAATACGTCCCCCGCGGCGTATTTTCTACTTCAGAACTGGGCCGCATTGCAGAACTATTTAGAAAGGTTCGAATTCAGTATTCCATAGAGACACATATTGTATATAAGTGGTATACATTACTATCACTCACTGCCTGGATCCTTTCTATTCAAGTTCAGAATCGGTTCTGTTCAAGCATGCAGCGAACATTACATCAACTTCTGCAGAAAGCCTTTTGTATAAATCCTAATGACTGATGTCCTCACCCCTCGCCTCACACCACTCACCACCATCATTGTTTGGCTGAACGGCTTTTGGCACTTGCGTTTTTCTTGTGTCAAAAATCCTAGTTCTGATCGTGGTACATAAATATTTACCAGTGCCTTCGTTTCCGTCAGCAAAGATATCCTCTGGCAACAGACAAAAGCTCTCTTCTCTCACCATCTGGTATAGATTCCATGTCTAAAAAGGAGTCTACTTATAATCTATTCAAATCTAATCATTACATTAAAGGATATTTTGTAGTTCTTTCCTAAATTGTGTCTAAATGGGGTGAGACGTCGGTAAACACATTGGGATTTTGTCCATTCTAAAGTGACACTTTGTTGTTTTAAGTATCGTTATTATTGTGTATTAAAGGGATTGTGTTTCCATTACATTGATAGACGGGGCCAGTCATCTTTGGCACATAAATACCACAGCACGTTTTGATCACTTAGAAAATAGGCCAGCAGCATTGCTGATGAAAAAATAAGCAGTGAGTCTTCCCCAAGTGAGGTCAAATAAAAGAGGATGGAGGAAGGGATAGGGTCAACCTGTCGTGGGACTTGAATGTTAACTTGTTGCAAATCTCACACACGGTATAGCCTTGAAAATATCAATAATCAAGAACCACCTCATTAAATGAGATTTACCAATTCTGCAGTATGGGAATCAAATGTATATTTACATTTAGAGCATTTAGCAGACGCTTTTATCCAAAGCGGCTTACAACAAGTACATTTGTCATAATAAAGTGAAACAATAAATCGTTGTCAGTACAGTAAGGATTTTCATAGAACAAGTGCCAAGCACTACCAATCTCTAGGTCAACCCATTCCCTGTATACAACAATGATAGCTAGCATAGATGCTAACTAAGTACAACCTACAATAATTGCGTAAATTAGGTGCCAGGACATACAATAAGTAGGTGGTGCGGGACGTGGTGGCTGCAGAGTCTAGGTGAACTCTGAACTCTGGGTATTTTGCTGAAGAAGGTGAGCGACTCAATGCAACAGCCATGGTAAACTGTAAATTGTAGTCCATGTTCAAGTCATCGTTTCCCTTCCTCCCATGGGGCACAGTAGAGGCAGTGCGGAGGAAAGCAGGTCTGATCCTCTCACCGCGCTAATTGGGTGCTAACAAGGTCTCCTGATCGTTTCAGCCGTAAACCTCCTCATAAACGTCAACGAAGGGGCATGGTGTGTGTCTGAACACACGTGCCACACCTCGCGATGGGCGGGCGTTGAGAGACTCCATGAGAGAGCTCCGTTCTGCCGCACCTCGCTCGCCTATATAGAGCTCAAATGTTTCTGCCGTAGGCCTGAGCAGGCTGTCGGTGCGAGAGAGGGTAGGAAAGGCACAGAGGAACCCCGTGTGTGTAATTATGTGAACAAAGCGTTTTGGATATGAGTGCACAGCCGAGCCCTGCGCTCCAGACGTAAGCCCCAGATTTTAGACAATCTTCAGGATATGACTGCACGTGTTTTTGTATGTGTTGAAGGAAAACATATTCCTATAACAGAAAACGTACTTGATGTAGGGTTACGCTGTTGTTGCATGTGAGCGCAGGGCCTGTGGGCAATGGGCAGATAGAAGTCCATCCAAGAGGAGGAGGAGCAGGTAGGAGGAGGAGGAGGAGGAGGAGGAGGAGGAGGAGGAGTAGTAGAAGGAGGTGGAGGAGGAGGAGGAGGAGGAGGAGGAGAAGGAGGTGGAGGAGGAGGAGGTGGAGGAGGAGGTGGTGGAGGAGGTGGAGGAGGAGGAGGTGGAGGAGGGCCACAGGAGTTAGTGTTTTAGGGGACGTTGTTGTTGAATCTGGTATGGGTTAGGAAACACTTGGAAAAATTAGCTCTGTTTTAAAAAACTGCTTTCACACGCTAAACGTACCGCTTGGTTCCAAGTCCAGGATGGAATTGCAGTTGACATGAGTATAATTTAGCTGCCTGTGAAAACACAGACAGAGGATATACTGTAATCTTGTGGCAGGACGGCAAGTCAAACCGTTAATGAGCGATTGATGGCAAGCGGCTGATATTACAAATGGCCCGGGAGAGAAGCAAAGAAATGTTGGCGACGGCCGCAATGAGACATTTGGAAAAACTCAAACATGAATTGGATGATAATGTACATCTCTCCAAATGAGCACCCGCTGAGCAGCTCCGTGATCCCATCCAAACGGTATTGAGTTCCACCTCTGGAATATCCAGCCTGGCTTTGAGGGCTTTCTGCGAACAAACGACAGCAGACACATAACCCTGTCGGCGGGGGGCTCCTTCCAGAGGGGGGGGCGCCAGGCAGGGCTGCGAACGAGGGCTCAGAGTAGGGGCTT
>NC_082390.1:7273618-7292221 GCF_031168955.1 Gadus macrocephalus | reverse complement strand
TGTCGCGGGACTCTCCTCCAGGCCTCCAGAGGACGGTGTGAAGTGTGCGGTGTGTGTCATTTTAAAGTGAGTTGAAGTGTGAGTGCGTGTGCACCTTTGTGAGTGTGTGAAAGGGTACTTTTGTGTGCCTGGAGTCACGACTATGTGTGGTTATGTGTGCGAGTGTGTTTGGGTGTTTGTGTGTGGTGGCCATAAAAGCAAGCATGTCACTGAGGACAATATTCATGAACGATTTAACAAGTCAAAAAAATCATAAACTGAGCTGCTAGTGGGGTGGGGGCTGTCGGGGGCTCTGGTCTCCCCTCTCTCTCTCTCTCTCACTCTCTCTCTCTCTCTCTCTCTCTCTCTTCTCTCTCTCTCTCTCTCTCATCTCTCTCTATCTCTCTCTTCTCTCTCTCCTCTCTCTCCTCTCTCTCTCTCTCTCTCTCTCTCTCTCTCTCTCTCTCTCTCTCTCTCTCATCTCTCTCTCAGCAGTGGGAGTCTTTATCCTAATCTCTCCTTCTGCCACAATAGCTCACTGTCGTATTCTAATGATGCGTGCAGCGCGGGGGCATTAGCACAGGCCGAGTCTATCCTGCGCTGTTT
The DNA here is from genome assembly GCF_031168955.1 of Gadus macrocephalus. Lineage (NCBI taxonomy): Eukaryota > Metazoa > Chordata > Actinopteri > Gadiformes > Gadidae > Gadus > Gadus macrocephalus. Next base: position 7,291,636 of record NC_082390.1, on the reverse strand, counting down.
GTTTTCTCGGAGTGCATTAAGCTTTATGCTTCTGCTATCAAAGGAAGCATGTTCTGTCACGCACTAGTGTGTGTATGTGTGTGTGTGTGTTCATTGTTCTGGGTTTTGTGAGTAAGGCTGCTGCGAGAGACAGACAGACAGACAGAACAGACAGACAGGTAGGGTTCTGCCTTGTTGATTATCGTGGGATTATTGTGCTACACAAATAGGGCCCTATGAAATCCGCGATAACGAAAACGCGGACGGAATCACGGAATTGGACAAATAAAAACGGAATCAACTGATAATTTTATTTTTATTTATTTATTATTTTATTTTTTTATTAAGCAGGAAAGTATTAAAAGTAACAAAGTTACAATTTAAAACGGGCCTGTCTTAGTAAAATAACTGATTTCCAGCAGGTTCCTGTTCTTCATAACATGCAACAGGGACAAGGCACATCAGACGTCACATTTACAATATGCAGCGGAATGCAGCGGAATTCGCCATTATTTTGGTGAAATTCAGTTTCGAGGGAAGAAGGGGAAACAACACAGGTGACATAAACGTCACTGAATGTTTAGCAGTCACTCGCACAAACAATGTTTAAAAAAAAATCCCGCGGTCCTCTCACAGCAAACAATAGGTCCCCGCTCCTAACAAGAAGCCGAAGAAGTTGAAGCGCCCTAATTCGGTTTCTAACCCCAAATTCAGAGCCGATCATATCCAAAACACTTCTATCACTCAGGGTGTTTTGTAGAATATGTCAACATACTATCGATTGGAAACGCAAAGATACGTGCGATGACCACTTGAAGTCCAAAATCCATATGAAAACACAATGAACGCCGTAGCCAGGGCACGCCCCTTCAAACAACAATTTGAGTTTATAAGCACTTTAATATTTATGTCATGTTTTATTATTGAAGCACTAAAAACAGTGCAATGTTGTGATGTTTTAATAAATGTAGTCTTCTATCTGATTCAATTGTATTCGTTCGCACTTATTTGACACTCGTTCTGATGATTTTAGTGTAAAAACGGAATTAATGAAAATTAAAACGGAAAAAACGGAATTTGGAAAAAAATAAAACGGAATTTGGAAAAAAAATAAAACGGATTTCATATGGCCCTACACAAACAAGCTACTGTTGTTCCCCGAGAGCGGACCCTGCCAACCAGGACTGGGAATTGGGAGGAAAGCTCAGTATGGTCTCACAAAATGCACATATTTAATGGTGGAAAAAAAGGACCGGTTCAGATATGAAGACAGGGTATTTGCATCTAATTCCCCCCTTTTTTTCCCTTCTTTTTTCCCTGCATCTTCAGTTTCATGGCCGCTGGCCGTCGCGCCCAATGAAGATAATGTAAATGTCAGAAGCTATAAAATAGGACGGATCCACACAACACCCTCTCCGGATATCAAGCACATCCTGGAGATGAATAACTGGAGCGCTCACCTGATAGAGAGAGAGAGAGAGAGAGAGAGAGAGAGAGAGAGGAGAGAGAGAGAGAGAGAGAGACGAGAGAGAGAGAGGAGAGAGAGAGGAGAGGAGAGAGAGAGAGAGAGAGGAGTGAGAGAGAGAGAGGCGAGAGCGCGGGAGCTCCTCAGCACACTTGGCTCTGCCCCCGGTGCGGCTGCTGGCTTCCTGAAGCATCTCCTGAGGACAGCGTGAGAGAGAGGAGTCAGCGACTGCCTGATGAGTGAGAACGGAGCTGGGCAGGAGAGACCATGTCTGATCAGGAGAGCATGCTGGGGTCCGTCTGATCCGTGTCCTAGGGGGAGCTGGGCCATGCAGTGCAGCGGGCGCCAGCTCTGGTTATAATAAGTTCAGTGGATACTTTTATGTAATTATGATAATGTGATTCATTGAATGTGCCTGGCGAGCGCAGCTCACAAATCATCCACAGACGCCTGCATATGCAAACAGTGGAACAAAGGCTGATTTCCCTGGGAGTGATCAATACACAAGCACAGCATCTCACTCATCTCTCCTCACCTCGACCGTGCCCTCCGAGCGTGATCAGCGTTCCGATCCGCAGGGGGAAGCTATGCTTCAAAGAATCACACTTTAGGTGGTGGAAAAGAGAGATGGTTCTGGGTCGGAGTGTCCGAAGCGAGTGGAAAACGTAGATGGGGTTTGTTGTGAGGTTTCGTTCTGGCACAGCGTTGCGGCCAGAAACCCTGCAAGCATGCGGGCAAGAGAGGATATTTTTTCCATCCAGAAGAATATATAATTTTTCTATTTACATTCCTCCCAGCTCCTATGCTAGCAAATACTGCAGGGGGCCAGGAAAGTATGGTGCTGGTTCCGAGGTGTTTATTTAGAAATGCAGACTGCACTCCTTTTACACAACAGGGCTCAAGGTCTGGTTCGGGATTTCACGGCTGCTGCTTCACGGCGAAAATCAAACACAATGGAACAACATAGGTCTTTAAAAATAGACAGTTGTCTAATCAATAGATGATGTGAGGAACATCTGGCCTGTGCTTCAAATCAGCTCGCTTCTTTTTCTCCCATTCCTCTCTTCCTCCCTACTTCCATCCGTTGTATCTTTGGGTGTTCTTCTATCTTTCTATCTATCCTTCTCTGAGTTATATATATAATGCATAGCTAAATGTCCATGCAAAGTAAACATAGTGGAAGAAGTTTATGTGATGCACCCAGCGTCCACCTAAAGATATCTAGGGGGAATACGCAGAAATGACACGCACGTACGCACGCAAACACACGCAAACACATGCACTCACACACGCAAACACATGCACTCACACACACACACACACACACACACACACACACACACACACACACACACACACACACACACACACACACACACACACACACACACACACACACACACACACACACACACACACACACACACACACACACACACACACACTAAACAACCCCCAGAGCAGGAGGAGCAGGAGCAGACCAGGACCAGAACCAAGACCATGACCAGGACTAAGACTAAAACTAGGACCGGCACCAGGACCAGGACCAGATCAAGACCAGGACCAAGACCAGAATCAGGACCAGGACCAAGACCAGAATCAGGACCAGGACCAGGACCAGAACCAAGACCAGAATCAGGACCAGGACCAGAACCAGGACTATGACCAGGACAAAGACCCGGACCAAGACCAAGATCAGGACCAGAACCAAGAGCAGATCCAGAACCAGGACCAGAACCCGGATCGAGACCAGAACCAGGAACAGGACCAGGACCAGAACCAGAACCAGGTCCCTCAGGTACTGCAAGAGGGAGGGCGGAGCCTGAGGCCAGCCTGACTCTTCTAAACGGCCGGCTGAACATCCCGGCCTCTAATGCAGCAGTCCCCCTGCTGGGCCGCAGCGCTCACCGACCCAGTGAGACGGGCCGACCAGCCCCCCCTCGCCCCCCCCCGGGCTTGCCCAGCACACAGGAAGTCCAGATAAATCCATAAATAAATATGATGTTGTACTTGGCCGGCCCCGCGGCGCTTCGTATATTTGGACTGCTACTTGAAGCGGGCCAGAAAACGCAGGCCCCGTGCGTACGACCGGACCCATGAATCACGGCTCTGATGAGGAGGAGGAGGAGGGGGAGGAGGAAGCCAATTAAAGAGAGAGACACCGTAAGGTGTTTAACGTTCGGGTCGGGGGAATAAATATGGCTTTTATACGTCCGTTAGAATATTCCCATTAAGCGTAATGGTTATGTTCCCGCTACGAGGTTCTCTTGTTTACACACGTTGCCTTTAAGACGAACACTAAATACACATTTTGCTAATGCAGTATTTCTCAAGGTATAATAATTCATGTAGACAAGTGCTGAAACCCAAACAAGGATTGCCACCCAAAAGGCCATTATATCCCCATTACTGCAGAATGCTGTTCCATCCTCGTTAGCTGCACAACGCCGCATATGTAAATACATAGGGATGCTGTATCAGTGCTCTAGCTGGTGAGCCCTACTCCACTGCACTTTAGCTCGCTATGGAAACTTGGTCGTTGAGCAATTATTTTGCCATTCTGTTGTTCCAATATTGAGTGTGTGCTTGGATTAGAAGATTCACCTAATAAATCATGCAATATTTATGGATAGGAAGGGAGAGAGAGGAACAGAGACAGATAAACAGAGAGAGAAAGAGGGAGAGAATCAGAGAGAGCAAGAGAGAGCAAGAGAGAGCGAGAGAGAGCGAGAGAGAGAGAGCGAGAGAGACATAAACACACAGATAGACGGACACAGAGAAAGTGAGATAGAGAGAGGAATAGAAACAGACAGGGATAGAGCAAGACAGAGAGAGACAGAGAAAGAGAGAGATACAAAGAGACACACAGAGAGACACAGAGATACCACAACCTGTACGGCTGGACATCTCCGCCCTCTTTCGCCCTCTTTCGCCTGCGTGTCCTCGTCCTACAACACAGCGCGTGCCCGACCCCCTCCATCACACACTCCCCCCCACAGCAAGCCGTCAGTCCGACCAGACAGACCCCGGAGAGGAGACTGACGAAAGGAAGACAGAGACCGAAGGGGCGAAGCACGCCGAGGGGAAAAACAGGATAAAAAGGAGGTGGCGACAGAGGGCATTTTTTTTCACCAAATAAATCCAGTGTGTTCTCTTCCTGACCAGAGACACGGAGTTGGGCTTGTAATGAAGAACAGCGTATTCTGCTGGCTCACACGTTTTCTTGAAAGAAAAGGGACCTACAACGGAATCGCACTCGCGTCTCGCATCTGTTCCTCGACAAAGTGGGAGTCGTCTTGACTTGACCCTTATTGACCCCCATCCACTGAAGAGCTAATAAATAAATTCTGAATCTCTTCCATATTGATCCCTCCCCCCCAAGCACACCGGCCGCCCCTCCACTTTTTATAAACGATGAAGAATGACAAAAGAAGAAAAGCACATGGTAACAATGTCTTCGGAGAGCCATTGATGTTGTGTGAGGTTTGAAGTGTATTTAGACGCAGACAAAAATACCCACAAACATAAACAAACACATATGCGGCCATAATCACACACACACTCTCAGTCATATGTGAGTGAGGGGTGCTCAGCTGATGCAAACAACTGGTGAGCAAATGGGGAACACATGTTGGGAGTCGGAGCCGTCCTCAAGTGGCTGAGATGGGAGATTAGTGAAAAACGGTTGTAGCCCTCGCCTTTCTTTGGGATATTCTCTATTTCCTTCTTTTCCATCTTTCTTCTGCAATCCATTCCTTCTATTCCTTTCTTTTCTACTTTGTTATTTTTGATATTATTTCATATTGCATTTCATTTGTTTTGGATTTTAACTTATTTTTGCCCTTCATTCTTTAATTTCTCTAATTTCTTTCTTTCTTTTTAATCAAATTTAATTAAATCAAATTCATTTGTTTATTCTTTCGCCCTTATTTCCATTCCTCTCCTCTTTCCTTCCTTCGTTCAGTCTCCTGGCCACCCTTGTTGCAAACCCCATTAATTAATTTCCCTCTTGGATTCGTGTCTGGATCCTGCACTGCGCACTGTGTGTTTTATTCCTGGACAATGTCAGCCCTCTGTCTCCCTCTCCCCCTCCCAGCTGGGGGAGAACACAGACAGATGAGGTGTGGGAGATAGGAGGGCTGGAGGTCTCGCTAAACGGGGGCAGGGAAACTCTCTGGCACTCTGACACCTCACAGTGCCAATATTCCTAGTTCCTCACCAGCACAGCCTCAGACACGCATGCAATCACACGCGCATGCAATCAGACATGCTCGTGCACGGAAACACACACACACACACACACACACACACAAGCCTATACCACATGCAATCTATGCAAACAGGTATACATAAACAAAAACCTGCGCGCGCACACACACACACACACACACACACACACACACACACACACACACACACACACACACACACACACACACACACACACACACACACACACACACACACACACACACACACACACACACACAAAAGTCTTGCCCACATGCAATCCATGCAAACACACATGCATAAACAAACACACACATGTGTGTGTGTGTGTGTGTGTGTGTGTGTGTGTGTGTGTGTGTGTGTGTGTGTGTGTGTGTGTGTGTGTGTGTGTGTGTGTGTGTGTGTGTGTGTGTGTGGGGGGGGGGGTGTGTGTGCACACACACACACACACACACACACACACACACACACACACACACACACACACACACACACACACACACACACACACACACACACACACACACACACACACACACACACACACACACACACACACACACACACACACACAGCAGCGAGCGACCATTGTCTCCATGCTACCATCATGGAGGTATGGCATCATGGGAGCGCCGTCACAGAACCAGAGTAAATAAACCGCAGAGCCACACAATATGAGAGACGGTAGATGGGAGCGGAGAGGGAGACAGGAGACACTACACACACAGTGTGGTGGAGGAGCCACACATGAAGGGGAAACCGGAGCCGTGAGGGCGGACACCGGAGGGAAGACGGATGGTATTGACACAGCAGTGGAAAGAGATCAAGACGTCCCATTGAAGGGGGGGAGATTTTATGAAATAAGCTTTGGTTTCAGTTTTGGCGTAACACTCTGTGTCGAACGTTTCGCCAAGCGGTTCTCTGAAATGATTTCACTGTTAAAACGAGGATCGAACCAACGTTTCGAACGCAGTCAATAATCTCCGAGCTCTAATTATGACAACAGCATTTTGTTATGAAGCCAAGTCGGCAAAACAGAGGAGTTGGTTGCAGTCAGAGGATAAGTGCTGGAAAATACATTAACTCACATATCTCACAAAAGACGAAAAATGTGTCACCAATGTTATTTCTTATTTGAGGTAAACCTCACGCCATCAGCCCCGACCAACGCATTCAAGTACAATCATTTGCAGATTGTACTTAAAAAGGAAATGGTGAATTTATGGAGATGTGATATGTACATTTCACGATGTACCAGAGAGACCAGGACAGAGACCAGCAGAGAGAGTCCAGTAGAGAGATCAGAAGAGGGACCAGGAGAGAGACCAAGAAAGGGACCAGGAGAAAGGCCAGGTGAGTGACCGAGAGAGAGACCAGGAGAAAGACCAGGAGAGATACCAGTAGAGAGACCAGAATATACACCCGGAGAGAGACCAGAAAAAGTACCATAAGATAGACCATTAGAGACACCAGGAGAGAGACCAGCAGGCAGCAGAATGTAAATAAAACTGCGGTCAACTGATAATCAGAAGATAAAAGCGCTAATCACATAATCCTAGCATTCCTAATGTAGTGCAAGAGTCTGCGTTCATCCTGTGAAGTGATTTGTTATAGAATCTCCTGCATCACTGCATACTTCAGCGAATGAGGACAGGGGAACACACAACTTCTATGTATATTGTTCATAGTCAGATGTCGTTTATTTTGCCTTGGAGGCGGAGGATGAAGGTTGTTTGAGGGCACCTCGGTCTGCCACACCCAGCGAAGCCATACATTGACAAGCTGTTATTACTGTAAAATATCTTCATGGAAAACACGCGGTACAAGGGATTAACCTAATCACCATACAATATGGGATTAGCCGATTAACACCCTGGCATCAGCGTACGCAAGTCAAGTCAAGTCGTGAGCTGAGCCCTGAATCACAGATCCAGCCTCTTTCACCTCACCTCCCTCTACCCTCAAGCACCTGAGGTAAAGGACGCCCGCCTTAATGGTTAGGAGGGCAAAAGGTGCTCAACGGGGCAGACGGAAAATGGAAAAGGCTGAGCACTGAGTCCTAGCGTTACTAATGAAGTGCGAGTCTGCATTCATCCCGTGGAGTCATTTGTCATGGAATCGACTGTATCACAGCGTGCTTCATCATATGGTGAATGGAGACTTAACATAGCTTTGATATAACAAATAGTCCAACAGCCTGAATGACAGATTACCTAAACAGCCAATGGAGTGCCAGGAAAAGGGGATGGTTCTTTGTGGGTTTTACTGTGTGTGTGTGTGTGTGTGTGTGTGTGTGTGTGTGTGTGTGTGTGTGTGTGTGTGTGTGTGTGTGTGTGTGTGTGTGTGTGTGTGTGTGTGTGTGTGTGTGTGTGTGTGTGTGTGTGTGTGTGTGGTAGAGTCTAGTAATGTGAAGCTGAAACCTTTGCAACAGCAGAACTTCTGATGTAGAGGCAAGTTAAGTTTTGCATATAATTATAACACAATATAAACCCTTGGGTCTCATTGTTTACCACAGCTTACGTATATAGATTTACTAAATCAATTTGTGTGTTAGAAACAGAATAGTCACTGCTATAAGTCATATCAGTGAATGATATGAACATCAGCAAGCAGGTAATAATCTAGACTATTTGACACTGTAGGTGTTGCTTACACAGTGCCAGTTAAGTCCTGAATCACAGCTCTAGTCTCAAAGGGTTTCACCGGCCACATTTGACAACACAACACAACCCTTTCTCAGAATCCAAGGGAACAGACCTTGTGATGTAACACAGAAGAGGGATCCCTCCTTCCAGGGACATGAGGAGTGCAATAGGTGATGAATGGGCAGACATTATAGCAGCATAAACAACGGAAAAAACGAATATAAGAAGATTACAGTTCCTAGGAACTTGTGGCCGGGAAATGAGTCCAAAGTCAGTAATGAACGAGGGTTAGTGTGTTCATCTGTTCAACTGAAAGAGTGATCCGAGGTCATGCAACAAACTATGCAACCCGGTTCACTTTTAAATAGCCTGTTTCCATTAACCAAAATATCGGCATCAAAAGAGAGAGAGAGATTGCATATTTATTGTCTTTACTCTCAGGCAACAGATCAAAACCAGTCTGCCTCAGTGGAATCTCATGCACCTTCAGGACCACATCCATTAACCAGATGGCAGTGCATCCACTGTCGCCTGAGAGGCAGATAAGAGGCAGATAGTCAGGGAATGCATCGCACAAACCCCTTTAATCTATGTTTAACTCGGTCCGCGTCTAAATGAAAAGCAGAGCCAGAGAAAATAGGGTCGGACAACCCTCCTAGGCCGAGAGCCAAGAGCATCCAGCGGCAGGCCTTGCCAGCGTCCTGCCACACCATTCCCCTGGAAACGTCCACGCGTGGCCGTCTATCCGTGCAATGCGTGTGGATTTGAATTTGACCCGAAATAATACAAGAAATGTGTCCAATGAGATCCATAACATTCCTCCTTCCAGGGAACAGAGGAAGTCTTCGGTGGGAATGAGTTCAGTGCGGACGGACAAAATGTGTTTGTGTTTTTTCTTCTAGTGCAGTAACATTTATAGCCTTGTTTCCAGAAAGATTGTCTGACTAAATAAATCAGGGGTAGGTCGTCAAACCCTCCGCCTTAGGTGGAATCCGAACCACAGGAATATTACGAGTGTAAATCCCTACGGAAGCTGCCTAACCAGGGACCTGGCTAGATGAGCACGAGCGAGATGATATAAAAACAATAAAGTTCTTGCTCACGATGTACACTGCAAGCGCGCTGCGAGCTGCGATCGAGTGACCGTACTCTACAGGCCCCGGGACTGTTTGTTTGTTCCTTATAACAACATGTCAGCTGTAGTTAACTGAACTGAAACCAGCTTTGCTAACTCATCCCTTCCATTGGGATTTGAGTCAGCATAGTTTCAATGTAACAACCAAAATGGTGGTTGGCGGCTGGTAAGATATTGGCTGCCATCCCGACAGAGCGAGGATGTATAAATGTAGGTCTAATTGGTGGAATGAATGTTACCATGACGCTGGTCTAATTCTCAAAAATGTGACATTTAAAGCTTTTGGGCTGAATTTAATTTCAATTAGCAATGGTGTTAGTTAAATATAAGCAAAGTTTTACTGAAAATTACCCATTGGTTTTCATGAGGTGTGCTGCTTAAACAACCTTTAATACGGGACGCTACCTGGAGAATATTCTGGCCCAGCAATAGGTCCTTCGTCCAAATGTCAATCAAGCCCGTTCTGGTTCGATCAAGTTAAATGAACCGCAAAAAAGGAAAGGAGATTAATAAAAACAGGAGCTCGGTTTACAAGAAGTGAAAATAAAATCGTCCGATTCGTCGCTGGAGGGATGATGCGCGTCGTCTAAAAACCTGGTAACAGCGCTGCAGTAAAAGGAGACAAGGCAACAACCTATGAATTCATGGCCTTCATATAATAAGTGTAGCGTTCGCTCTCACTGGCCTGTCTGATGGATTACCGCTACTCTTCAGAGGATGGAGAAGGTTAAGTGGAAGAGGCATGGAGATAAGCCGAGAGGTGGAGAGCGAGTGTGATAAGATCGAGGAGGTGGTGCAGCAGGAGAGAGGAAAGCTTGTGGCGATAGCATTATTGCATTTTTTGGAATCCAAATCTGAGGGAATGGGTTAGTGTTGCAGTTGCTCCGCTTGAGATAGAGAAATAAATGATGATAAATGAAAGTTGAAAAGAGGCGACTGCAATAGGCTAACGCTTGTTCAAAGCCTGCTCATTGAAAATATATAGAGGAGTGGAGAGGATGGGTGAGAGGAGAGGAGAGGAGAGGGGAAAGAAGAGGAGAGGAGAGGAGGGGAGAGGAGAGGGGTGGAGTGGATGAGTGAGGAAAGGAGAGGAGAGGTGAGGACAGTAGAGGAGCAGAGAGGAGGGAAGAGGAGACAGGTGAGGAGAGGAGAGATGTCAGGAGGGGAGGGGAGGGGAAGGAAGAGGAGAGTGGAGGAGAGGAGTGGATGAGTGAGGAGAGGAGAGAGGAGAGAGGTAAGAAGAGGATGAGTGAGGAGAGGAGAGAAAGTCAAGGAGAAGGACCAGTTGACACAAGAGGAAACTATTCATCTAGGCTCAGCAAGGGGCTTCTCAGCAGGCCTAATACCTGTTCCGAGAGGGACCAGCCCCTACACTTTGGATCTTTGAAAAACAACACGGTGCAAGATTGAATATGCATAGAGGGAATATTCAATCATTTAAATGTGATTAGTGTGGTAAGCTGAAATTATAATATAATTTAATAGGTTTTAATAATGATAGATACACGTAGGCCCCAGGGGTTATTAGTTACCTGTCATCTACTTTACAACAAGGTCTAAGTGCCAACAAAAACAGCTTTTAAGCGTAGAATATAGCGTGATTTAGTGGAGTGATGTCAGGAACACTGTCTGAAGCAACGCACTCTGTTTCCCACACAGCAGTATCATAACATCAGATAATGCTACTATCAATCCTGGACGAGGCATTCGGGGTACCGGCAGCAACGACCAGGACAGAAGTAGAATTAAAGGGGACCCAAAATTAAACCAACATTAGAAGAATGCACAGTAGATCAGAGTATGTGAGGACCTGGGTGTGGCCGCGTTAGATAATTCATATCCAGGTTGCCAGGAGAAAGAGCTCCTCCGAACTTTCCCTCACGTCCACGTTTTTCCATAATGACATCAATTTCTCTGCTTAATGGTGATCCTGTCAAGAGGTTCCATATCACTCCACTTTCCACTATCATAAGTCCTGATCTGTCCGGGGCAGCCCCTGAACTCCACATTCGTCTCCATTATCCAGACGCACTGCGCTCTCCACATGTTACAACACATCTGTGCTCTCTCCATCTCTCTCTATCTATCTATCTTTCTACAAACATCGACCCTGAAAGCGCGCGCTCTCTCTCTCTCTCTCTCTCTCTCTCTCTCTCTCTCTCTCTCTCTCTCTCTCTCTCTCTCTCTCTCTCTCTCTCTCTCTCTCTCTCTCTCTCTCTCTCTCTCTCTCTCTCTCTCTCTCTCTCTCTCTCTCTCTCTCTCTCTTCTCCTCCATCCCCCCTTCCTCTCTCTCTCTCTTCCCTCTCTCCCTCCCTTTCTCCCCCCCCCCTCTCCTCCCCTTTCCCTCCCCCTCCCGCTCTCTCTCTCTCTCTCTCTCTCCCACCGCCCCCTCTCTCTCTCTCAACCCATACATCGAGCATTATCTCACCCTGGAAGCCATTGACTCGTGGGCCGCTCCGACACTCACGCAAGAAGTCGGTAGTGAGCGGGACCAACACATGTTTCCAGCTGCCAGAGGCCTCTGGGGGTCAAGTGTGGCTCAGGGCTACGTTAACAGTTTGAGCATAGCCACGTTGCTTAGGGGCCGGCCATGCGTTAGCCCACAAGGGTCAACAGCTTGCGACAAACACACACACACTAGCACATACACATGCACGTGCACACACACACGGCCTTGTGATTTATTTGGTAATAGGGCCCTTTCACGACACACTGGGCTTCAGAGGCCAATGAAGCTAGCATAATTCAGCTCGCTAGGAAGGAAACGCAAACATATACAGACACTTACACACACACACACACACACACACACACACACACACACACACACACACACACACACACACACACACACACACACACACACACACACACACACACACACACACACACACATAGACTTTAGACTGCACATTTGAACATAAACGTTTAAACCCACAGACTTTCACTTCAATGCCGGAATGCACACAAACAGGCAGAAATACAGTCAAACCTCCACACATACACACCTATACACACAGCAAAACTATTTCTTAGACACACACACTTTCTCATACACACATAGACGCACGACACATACTTAATCATCCCTTCACGGCTTCACGCACATAATCCAGAAACCCATACACAAATCCACATACACACAACAATAGGAAACTCAACACACAAACTCACACACTTAGGCCTTGGAAGGATATATTGCAAGGAAAATAGGCCTTGCCAGATATACTCTAGCTTTCACGGCTGATGACTTGTATTCCATTTAATGCCCTTGACTTCAACACACACAGTATATTATTCAGGCCTATTGACTGGGAGACTGCTGCACTAATCCATTGACTGATTGACCAGGATGACAATCAGTCACTTAGGAACCTGAAACTACACTACAGTACTGTAGTGTATCAACCTGGCCCCTGTAGATCTCTCTTCCTCTGCATATAAACACTTCTTATTGCTCAATCAATGTTAATCCACACACACACACACACACACACACACACACACACACACACACACGCACACACGCACACGCACACATGCACACACACACAGTGACCACCTGACACACATCACCGACAACCTTCCTTGACGTCCCCCAAACCCAGGGGTCCACCCGAGGAACCATTCCCATGCACGGCAGCAGCTGGACGAAGGGGGCGGCGTGCACGGCTCATCAGAGTGCACCCCGGTGGCTCTCATCCCACCTCAGCCTCAGAGACAGAGAGAGTCCTTAAGGGGTCTCCACAGAGCCCCTACAGCAGGACCGAACCTCTCCATCTCAACGCTCCGTAGCAGAGGCAGCCGCGGCTGCCTGGGGCCCCGGGGGGGGACGCCTGACTCATCGGCTGAGCTCATTGCTGGAGGGCCAGACCCTATCTGGAGACCTGGCTCCCAGCTAACGAGCACACTCGCGCCAACACGTGCACCAGCGCCAACAGGGAGTGCACGGAGCGAGGAGGAGCCCCCCGGGGGTCACAGATGCAGGTACTCTGCGCCAGATGTCTTCTGGATGAGACCTTAGGCCGAGGTCCAGGCTCCCTGGGGCCCCACAACACGGCCTTGGACACTGCGGCTTAAAGTAACGGGGGGCCACACCTGTTGCTCTGGCCCTGAGCCCCGACACGCCGGCTATTGAAGCAGCGGGGCCACCCAATCATAACCCCGGTCTCTATTGCATCATTCTTCACCTTTCCATGATGATGGCCTCGCACGCACACACACACACACACACACACACACACACACACACACACACACACACACACACACACACACACACACACACACACACACACACACACACACACACACATGGCAACAAGTGGTCTGAGTGGACGTGATAGCGTGCGATTGCGGTAAATACAGAGCTACTCCTGTAAGCCTAACATTTTGACTTTAACGCTTAAGCTTTAACCCTTTGACCTTAACACTTAACCTTTAACTCAAACACTTTGACCCTAACACTTTTACTTTAACCCTACCACTTTGACTTTAACACACTAACTTTAACCCAAACACTCTGACCTTAACACTAACACTTTCATTCAAAGCTACGACTAAGCTCAAAGAGCTGAAGGACTCCATCTCTGGCATGGTCATCCTCACCCGGTGTCACCATAACTCTTTGACGTGTTTAGAGCTCCAAACACATGACGGCTCCACGTTGGCGGGACGTCAGGGTGAACCCAGCACCACCGCCAGCTCACCACAAACAAACAAACAGACAGACGTAAACGAGAGCGGTCCAACACAACGCCGACAGCTGCTGCCCACGCGAGCACGTGGCTTCCTCCAGCCCGGGGACGCAGACATCTGACATCCCGATGGCTGGACAACCATCTCCTTGGTAGTAAACATCCCATAAACCTGGGGTTTCCTAGCCCTCTTCACGGGGTGAACCACCTCCGACCTGGGGTAGGTCTGGCACCAGGACCCACCAAATACCTTAACACCTTGTGCTCATCTTGAGGAAGGTTCCTCCGGTATGGACTGCATTTATATTGTTTATAATTTATACTATTTATACTTTTCTGACCAGTGGCCGATCAAAGCGCACAATAATGCCTCAAATTCACCCATTAATGCACACATTCACACACTGACGGCGGAGTCAAAACATGCAAGGCGACAGCCAGCTCGTCAGGTGCAGTTAGGGTGAGTTGTCTTGCTCAGGGACTCCTCCTCCTACCTCCTGAGCCACATGCCGTCCCAAATAAGCAAACAAAATAGAAAAGACATGCAGGAATTAAAGTTGAATAATTTTCTGCATCCTCTTCCCAACGTGTTCCCCTGTTGAGACCCACTTATGTTTCCCAACCCGCAGACCACGGCCATAAACTACCAGAAGTTAAATTCGGCGGCATCAGATTTTCAGAGTTTTAGGACCCATTAGGGATTCTCAGCATTCGTTGAGCATCATAAACAAGGGAGCTGTAAAGTCTGGAGGCCTTCAACAGTCTGGCTACCAGGCCGGCAGCACTAGCTGTGGTTTGTCCCTCTGTTGCTATGACCCTACGGCTAGCGGGGAAAACCAGCCCTTAAAAAGGGAGCAGATTTCAGCACTTTGAGTCACATGAAAAAAAGTTTCACCATGACTCGTATTCATATGATGGGTAGGGGGGTTGGGGGGGTTCACCCAAACAGAGTGCAGGTAAGGTTACAAGAGACGTGAAATTACAGAGAAGTAAAATAAAGGTTGCAAACATGAAATTATTGTTGACAGCAGAAGGTAAATAAGGCGGGGAAGGAGAATGAAATAGACATGCAACACAAAAGTTTAGAGAGGAATAATGTTACACTCGTCGCCGTGTTCCCAAACAGACACCGACGACGGCATCCAGTCTACATTCAACAAAACGCAACACACGTCCAAGTAACTTATTGTTTCAAGTAAGGTGTCCAAGAACTTTCTCAAACAGAGAGGGAGCAGCTTTGTTTTCGAGTGTAAATAAACGGGAGAGTGAACGTTTCCCGCGGTGTATGCCAGCGAGCGAGTCAGACAATATTGCAAGGGAAGCATGTGGGTCATGTTAGCGTTGATGTGCGTGTGTGTGTGTGCGTGCGTGATGTTTGGGTGTGTGAATTGGGTGTTTGTGAATGTGAACATATGTGTGTGTGTGCGTGTGCATGTGTATGTGTATGTGTGGTGGGGGTTATGTGTATGTGTATGTGTGTTTGTGTGTGTGCAGATTTTTGTGTTTGTGTTTGTGTTTGTGAGTGCGCCTATGAGTGAGTGAGTGAGTGAGTGAGTGAGTGTGGGAGTGTGTGTGTGTGTGTGTGTGTGTGTGTGTGTGTGTGTGTGTGGAGGCTTCTGTTGCGTGATTCTACAGCAGACTCTGGTCTCTGGCTCCGTCCCCACAACACAAGCCCTTCACTTAGCAGAATACCCCAGCGTTAGTGCACCGACAGCAGGCCAAGCCTCGAGGACCGGACCCCCACTGAGCTTTACTCACGGAGCAGGCGGATCCTCCCATGGATCCTGAGAGCTGACGGGTCTGACAGGGTTCTGCTCGGCTGCATGGCGCCTGGCCCACTTTCCACTCTACGAGAGTTTCCATTCAGACCCAGACTGGCCTTCCCCCAAAACTCTCCCCTCTCTCTCCCTCCTCTCGGGCCAATGCCGTCCCCTGAATCCATCCATCCACCTGTCTCGACAGACAGACTGCTGGACAGACAGTCAGTCAGTCAGACTCGCAGGCAACCTCCAATCCACTCATTCCTCCCTCTCAGACCCAGCCATCTCTCTTTCTTCCTTTCTTCTTTCTTTTGCTCCTTCTATCCTTCTCTTGTTCTGTCTTTCTTCTCTTTTTCTCTCTTCTTCCTTCCTTCAGCCTTTCCCGTCTCTCTCTCTCTCTCTCTCTCTCTCTCTCTCTCCCTCCCCCCCTTCCTAACCTACTTTCCCTAATGACCCTGTGAGGAAGTGATGTCATGCTGGACATAAACATAGCTGAGATCAAACCAAGCTGTAAAAACCTCCCTGTGATTCCTGCATCATTCTGCAGGCTCCTCAGGTCAGGGTCGGAGCACTGGGTTGGAGGTAGAGGGTTGGGGCAAACAGCTTTCAGAACCCAAAAACACTGGGTTAGAGTATGTTTCCAGGGCAACAGAAATATTTAGTTTCTAGTATTACTGATGCACTGGGTTAAAGTATGTTTCCAGTACTACAGAAACACTGGGTTAAAGTGTGTTTCCAGTACTACAAAAACACTTAATGTATGTTTCCAGGACAACAGATACACTGGGTTAAAGTATGTTTTGAGTACAACAGATACACTGAGTTAGTATGTTTCCAAATAAGTCATAAGCTATTGACAGTACATTCATATTCATTATGGGGAAACCATTGCACCATATAAAACACGTGTTTCAGCTATATGGCTTGAAGACTTGGACATGTGTACGCAATCTGTGAGGGAATCTTGAGTAAACTTTAGGTAAAGTGATTTGTCTGTTTAGGCTTTTAAGTTGCATCTTCAATGAAGCTGGCATTCTTAATAAGAGCAAAGCCATTTATAGTACTTGAATATTCGTTACGGAAAATACCATGTACCAAATAAAACACTTGTTATATGATATGTGGCTTGAAGGCTTGGACATGTGTATGTGGGCAAGGAACCTTGAGTAAAGTGAATCACAAATGATTGTAATCAGCACTTCCCTGTGTTGTTGACTCCTTGGCGAACACACTGAGTGTAAACTATAGGCTTCTAAAAGTTGCAGAAGCAGAAGGCAGCCAGGGGTCAGCGTATCTTGACACACACACCACACACCTTGTCACCTCAAGTAAGTAAGTAAACGCCGACAGCACAGAGTTGAACTCCATAAAAACGTTTTAATGGAATGGCATGTGTCCAAATGTGACTCTGGGCAGTATCTCGCAAAATAATGCAGGTTAACACAGGCATGTACGCGCGCAAACACACACACACACACACACACACACACACACACACACACACACACACACACACACACACACACACACACACACACACACACACACACACACACACACACACACACACACACGTTTACACACACGAAAATACACACACACACACAGATGTTCCACACACACACACCACACACACACACACACACACACGTGTATACACACACACACACACACACACACACACACACACACACACACACACACACACACACACACACCTGTATACACACACATAGGGTATGGTAAGGATGTGTCGAAGATCCAGCACACATGGCTTCCAAGGAATGCACAGGGGCGTGTACAGAATGTGATCGGTCCCCTCGTTGCCACCCCTACTAAATCGGGGAGTTGAATTGGTTGACCTCGTCAACCCAATCAACATGTTATCAGCGATAAACAGACACATCACTTTGCTCAAAGTTTACTACAGATTCACTCACAGATCGCCTACACAATGTCCAAGCCTTCAAGCCATACATCTAATAACACATGTTTTATACGGTACAATTGTTTCCCCATAATGAATATTAATGTAGAGATATAAAGAGTGTGACAGATTGGATAACATTAGTCCATTTCGTGATATCTGTGTGCAACATTGCGATTC